>NC_087178.1:17689750-17712250 GCF_035594125.1 Scylla paramamosain
ATGGAGGTAGGAGGAGACTAAAGAAGGGACTGAAGGAGACTAAAGGACTTATATGGGGACTGGAGACTAGTAGGGGGACTGAAGGAGACTAGAGGAGGACTGAAGGAGGCTAAAAGAGGCACTGAAGGAAACTAGTAAGGGACTGATATGAAGGAGATTAGTAAAGGAGAGACTAGAGGGGGACTGAAAGAGACCAGAGGAGAGACAGGGGACTAGTAGGGGACTGGAGGAGACTAGAGGGGGACTGGAGACTAAAAGGGGGACTGAAGACTAATAAGTGAACTGCAGAAGACTAGTAGGGGACTGAAGGAGGGTAGAGGGAGACTGAAGGACATTAAACAAGGGCTGGAAAAGATTAGAAATAGTGTGTGGAGGAAAAATAAGGTTGTTGAATGAAATGATGATGATGGTGATGACGATAATAATAATGGTGATGATATTTACCTGCTGTTCACTAATTCGCCATTAATACCTGTTATGAATGAAATATAATGAAATACGTGATTAAAAATTTGAAAACAGTTGACTTTTTTTACTTACAACGAAACAAATAAGGGAGAAAAGATTCAAATAAAAAAAAGTGATAAGAAAAGTGCCTCCGACGAAATTAAAAACAAATAAACGTAATTAAAACACGTAGGCATTTATCTTTCACGGTACAAGAAGGAAAGTTAGAGGGAAAAAAATACATATAAACGCAAAATACGTTAGCGAGCCTTAGACAAGCGAGATTTTGAGTTAATTCTCACTAATGCTCTTAACGACTCACGCACACATTCTGAAAAGACCTTTAAATTTCCTTGTTAATTAATCTGAAACGTAGTATGTAGCACTATTTTCTCTCTCTCTCTCTCTCTCTCTCTCCCAGGGTGCAGAATAGAAAACGGGAAGATCATTATGAAACTTGAGAAAAGAAAACGGGAGAAATCGACGAACCAGAAATACGTTGGAAGGCGGAAGAGGAAGGACAAACACACACACACACACACACACACACACACACGTCTCTCTCCTTCACGCCAAACCTGCAATTTTCTCCCAGACGCAACAATGAGAGCGCGAGAAGATAAAGAGAGACGCAAAAACACAGGCAACAAAAATCGTACTCTCAGTGAACATTCATAATCCGAGGAGGTTGTATTTCTTCGTCAGGATAAATTTACTTCCAAAAAACGCAAGGACGAAAGGATGTGAATGGAGGGAGGCAAGTGTACGTACGTTCTGTGCATTAGTTTCCTGTGCGATTCAACTCTCAACTTTAGAAAACGCGGAGGCTTAATAGAATAGAATGTATAACTTTAAAAACACGCAAAGACGAAAGGATGTGGATGAAGGGAGACAAGTGTGCGTACGTTCTGCATTAGTTTCCCGTCCAATTTAACTTCACTTTTGAAAACGCAGAGGCAACAGGGAATAGAATAAATAAATAAATAAATAAATAAATAAATAAATAAATAAATAAAAAAGACGGGTGTGGAGGAAACAAGTGCATATTTTGGTTTAGTTTCCAATCCAACTCAACTTTTACATAAAGACGCAAAAGAGAATTGGTTATTCACTTAAAAAAAACACATGAACGAAAGGACATGGATGGAGACAACTGTTTTAGTTTAGTTTCCCTTTCAACTCAACCATAGAAAACCCAGAGCAAAAACGCGTCCCGGAATGGGTTAAATTCACCAAAAACACGCAAGGACAAGAAGGGACAAGGAAGGAGACACGTGCAAAGGATGTATTTTGGTTTAGCTTCCCGTCCAACTCAACTCAATGATGCAGCAGGAAAGAAAGACTGAGAAAAGGGTATATACTTTTAGCAATACTTTTCTTTCCAACCTCAACTTTACTACTTCGAAAAATAAATAAATAAATAAAAACGTGGAGATGCAGCAAGGATTACGTCTCTCCCCTGCCTACGACTTGAACATTGGTGAAAAAGAGGAGCATCAAGACCCGTTGTAAAATAAACTCGCCTGCTTTTTCGCATCTTCAACTTGCTATTTATCTACCTTTGTAAACGGCATGGTAATAAATGCATAGGGGAGTTTTAAAAGATTAGACGTATTTATGGATGGGGATGGCAGGTAGAAATAAATAGGTGTTTTTATAAAGGGACTGCCACGTGTAGGACCGATGACTTCTTGCAGCTTCCCTAGTTTTCTCACGTTATTATGTTCTTAAAAGTGTCCATTCTTTTGTTTTTATACTTTTGTTGTTGTTTCTTCTTTTGGCCTTGAGCGGTCTCTCTAACAAACACAAAATAAATAAATAAAATGAATACATACATAAATAAATACATTAAAGACATGCGTATATCTGCCTTAGTTTCCCCTTTATCCTCATCTTTACCCAATCACGCGAGTCACAGCTGGGAGGGATACACAAAGAACTATACTTTATTACCGCCTTATGTAAAGGTGTACTGCAGGGAAGGCTTACGTAACAGTGCTAGTTTCATTCATCCGTGAGAAGCAGAGAGGAACTAGTGAAAGAAACAGATCCTTGTGTGTGTGTGTGTGGGAGCCTTCACATACGTACATTAAACACTAAGGTCGCACGCATACTCTCTCTCTCTCTCTCTCTCTCTCTCTCTCTCTCTCTCTCTCTCTCTCTCTCTCTCTCTCTCTCTCTCTCTCTCTCTCACGCAGGGCAGCTTCTGAGTGACAGCCGTGATGCAACATAACTGTGACTTGTTGGTTCATTCTAGCATATAATTACGTAGTATTTCTCTCTTTCTAGCTCACCAATCCTCTCTCTCTCTCTCTCTCTCTCTCTCTCTCTCTCTCTCTCTCTCTCTCTCTCTCTCTCTCTCTCTCTCTGTGTGTGTGTGTGTGTGTGTGTGTGTGTGTGTGTGTGTGTGTGTGTGTGTGTGTGTGTGTGTGTGTGTGTGTGTGTGTGTGTGTGTGTGTGTGTGTGTGTGTGACGGAAAAAAGACCAATACGAGAGAGAGAGAGAGAGAGAGAGAGAGAGAGAGAGAGAGAGAGAGAGAGAGAGAGAGAGAGAGAGAATGCTTCTTCCCAATACTATGAGCAAAATAACAGAGAAAAACAAGCATAACTAACGCTCTCTCTCTCTCTCTCTCTCTCTCTCTCTCTCTCTCTCTCTCTCTCTCTCTCTCTCTCTCTCTCTCAAGGTCAGTACACAAAAAGTCCCCCCTCCCTATTATAAACGATTCAGTTCCATTTGTAAAGCAGCGCATTCCCTTTCTGATTCTCTTTACAAAACCATGTGCACAAAAACAGCAGAGGGCGTGGCAGGTGAGCACGGGAGTCACAGGTAAAGCTAATGACTACCGTGACTCAGGTGAGGGGCTTTTAGGGAAGGCAATTAAAAAAGGTAAAATTGTAAAGTGAACAGTGAATATTCAGGTGTATGTGTGTGTTTGTGTGTGTGTGTGTTTTTTTTTTTCGAGTGGTTGTGAATAAATTGTGAATAAATTGTTGACAGTCCACGCAATAGTGTTGTTGTTATTCCGGCGGATTGACGTTGTTTTGCTGTACGGATTAGGCATAAACAGGTATGTGGCGCGAGAGTTAATTGTTACCTGACGTTAGCACAGGTACAGGTAACCGTCATACTGAAATTCCACGTTGTTTTTATTATTATTATTATTATTATTATTATTATTATTATTATTATTATTATTATTATTATCATTATCATTATTATTATTATTATCATCATCATTGTTATTATTATTATTATTATTATTATTATTATTATTATCATTATTATTTTTTTTATTTCAAGGGATTGGACGGTGGCATGTACAGCACACACACACACACACACACACACACACACACACACACACACACACACACACACACACACACACACACACACACACACACACACACCACATTCGTTATTTGGCGGAAATACGTTCATGGTTGCCTCCTCCTCCTCCTCCTCCTCCTCCTCCACCACTTTCAAGTAAGTTTCAGGTAATGCCTCCTATTGGTACCACCTGCTCTGTGTGTGTGTGTGTGTGTGTGTGTGTGTGTGTGTGTGTGTGTGTGTGTGTGTGTGTGTGTGTGTGTGTGTGTGTGTGTGTGTGTGTGTGTGAATAATTAAACAAATGACTGACTGCAGATAATTAGGGAGTAAGGTTAGAGTTATGAGAGAGTGAGTGAGCAAGTGAGTGAGAGAGAGAGAGTGAATGAGTGCCAGAGTGCCAGTAGCCGTGTTACGTGTTACGGGTGACCGGCGCGGTGCTACTGTTGGTGTGACGCTTGGTGTGACGGTGACTTGCAGCGTTACAGCCAGTGGGTTTGTTACAACAGAGCGATGTGAGGGAGGAGTCACACTACCCTCGTCATTCTCTCTCTCTCTCTCTCTCTCTCTCTCTCTCTCTCTCTCTCTCTCTCTCTCTCTCTCTCTCTCTCTCTCTCTCTCTTAATTTAGTCAAATCACATCTCTTTCTATTTAAAACTATGTTCCTCCTCTTCTTTCTCTTCTTTCTCTTCGTCTTATTCCTCCTCTCCTCCTCTTTTCCTACACCTGCAGTATTAAATGACAGTCGTTCCAATCCACCACAACCCACACCAAGCACGCCACCGTGACACACACACACACACACACACACACACACACACACCATCACCTGCTCTCCAACTCCACACTTAATTAACCAAGAAACACAAGCAAAACATACAGTGAGACACAACACACATGTACAGGTAAGGGTGAAATACCTGGTGGGAATTAAACCAATTAAGGCAGGCACAGGTAACTCAAGGGAGGCCAGGTGTGGATCAGGTGTCGGTGGATTAGACCTGCAAAGCGGCTCCTACCTGTCCTCCACCCCCTCTCCCCTTCCACCCAACGCCTTGACTCACCTCCCACACCACCACCACCACCACCACCACCGCATAGCCATCTGTGTATGTAAACATAGCTGCTGTGTCGAGGATGCTGTGACTTTTATAGTATTAATTTCTATACTGATAAGACGCGTGGTCGTCCTTCAGTATGAGTCTGGCACACGTGTTGAGGTAATAAGAACACGATGAGTAATAAAAGTATATAAAAAAAAAATAATAATTACGATACAAAACGTGATGTGATGATTTTGTGCTCGGGAAAAAAAATAGTAAATAAAATATAAATGCATTTTCGTTTTTTTCTCTCTCATATAAAAAAAAATAACAAAAAAAAAAACTTCACAATTGCAGTGTTACCTTGCTATTGTGAAAAAAAAAGACTCGATGAATATTATGATTAATGTTTGAGAGAGAGAGAGAGAGAGAGAGAGAGAGAGAGAGAGAGAGAGAGAGAGAGAGAGAGAGAGAGAGAGAGAGAGAGAGAGAGAGAGAGAGAGAGAGAATATGAACGAGGTGCACCACCACAGAAAACGTAGTAAATTTCACAAAAAAAGCAAAAAAAAAAAAAACATATATTGGATTCCGTTCTGCTTTTAACTCATGCAACACACCTCCCCTCGCCCACACACACACACACACACACACACACACACACACACACACACACACACACACACACACACACACACACATTTCTACCTCAATAAAAATACACTTATTCACTATATAATTTGGTACTTGAATCTCCCTGCTTCCTTCACTTCCCTTCCCTTCTCTTCCCAATCCTGACGGCGCTAAGAGATGCCACGGAGCAGGAGGAGGCAGGGATTCAGAGCTTTTAGTACCCGGATGCTCTTTAAACAATCATGGGTCTACAGAGGGATTCGAACACTGAAACGGTCACTGCTAGAGGTCAGCGTACTAACCAGTGAGCCACCACCCTCCCGCACCCTGACGCACCCTCCATTCAACGCCTCATCCTAGCGAATAACGTCATATCATACATTTTTAAGCACGTTAACCTTATATCGATACGTTCTAAAGGTCATATTTGAAATTTAAGAGTATCTGACATAGCGTAGATACAAGATACAAAAAAAAAAAAAACGTATACTAATTGTGAACGTCCTTATCTAGTGGATCTGGGTTGCATGTGTTCTAAGGCCCGTGTGTGTGTGTGTGTGTGTGTGTGTGTGTGTGTGTGTGTGTGTGTGTGTGTGTGTGTGTGTGTGTGTGTGTGTGTGTGTGTGTGTCGCCGAAAAATGTGTCAGTGATGTCATGTCCGGTGTGAGTCTTGATTCGTAACGATGACCTTGATAAGAGCAGCGAGGGTCATGTTTCCTCCTGACGGGACACAGCACACCTTTAATGCCCCGAGAGAGAGAGAGAGAGAGAGAGAGAGAGAGAGAGAGAGAGAGAGAGAGAGAGAGAGAGAGAGAGAGAGAGAGAGAGAGAGAGAGAGAGAGAGAGAGAGAGAGAGAGAGAGAGAGAGAGAGAGAGAGAGAGAGAGAGAGAGAGAGAGAATCCAAATATAAACTTCCAAACTGGTAAAAGATTAAAGAGGAGACGTGAGGATAAAGAAGAATGAATGATAACTTATAAGGAGAGAGAGAGAGAGAGAGAGAGAGAGAGAGAGAGAGAGAGAGAGAGAGAGAGAGAGAGAGGAGAGAGAGAGAGAGATGAGAGAGAGAGAGAGAGAGAGAGAGAGAGAGAGAGAGAGGATACACGTGACACACTTAACTAAAGATACACACTTGAGTACATCTCTTCTTCGTATAAAGGACATCACAAGGCTGTTTTATTCATTTACTAAAATATTCACGAGCAGGGACGTTAGTTCAAGACGGAGAGGAAGAGAGGAAGAGGCTGAGGAAGGGGGAAGGCTTACTAAACCAATGTAGGTCACTGGGTTTTAGGAATTTAATCACCTTTATCTGATATCACTCGACAACCTTCACATCTTTGATGTAAACACTGCCAAACACAAGCCAGCAATGGCAACTCAGGGTGTTCTTAGGTAATAAACTAGAATCGTGGGGCAGGTGATCCATCGATGTTAGAACCTGAGGAGGGCGGAGGGCGGGGGAGGTGAGGGAGGAGGAGGGAGCGAGCAGGGTGCAGCTGTGTCTGGTTCGTGAGGTGGTCGAACCTGCTCAGATTAAGACTTACTCTTTGGGTAACACTAAGCTATTTTAAAGTAGATCAGACCTTTTTTTCTCCCTCTCTCTATTCATCTACCTATTTCCTGCAGGACCGAAGCCTTGAATCGCACGGCGGGTTGTAAAACGCTTCCCATCATTATATTTTGGAAAGTGAAAGTAGCAGGATGGTTATGGTGATGCCCCGCCTTGACTGTCAGCCTGCACGATACTCAGGCATGATAGAAAACGGAGATCCAGCGCTAAGTGGGCCCAGGCAGTGCCATCTGTGACGGGAACGCGAAGAGGGACCACTGTGTTGCAAGGATGTGTGTGTGTGTGTGTGTGTGTGTGTGTGTGTGTGTGTGTGTGTGTGGTGTGTGTGTGTGTGTGTGTGTGTGTGTGTTATCAGGAGTGTCTATTGATGAATCTCATTCACTGTCTTCGTAAGACTATCTGTTTGTGTTGTTTTACTATTTTTACACCTAAATCTCATATCTCAAACACTACCACCACCACCACCATCACCACCACCACCAACAACAACAACAACGTCCTAAACAACGTCCTAAACAATATCTATCCACATACCAATCAAAGGAAATTCACGACCAGGCGACATTTACCAACTCAAAATTTAGGTAACACTACGCCTTTCTCCCTCACAGTCACAGAGTAACATGTTTCCCTAAAGACGCACCCACCACTGCAGAACACTGACCAACACGCGAAGGCACCACCGCATGACAACCCTCGCGGGATATTCGCCCATCACCACCAGATTATGTCACAGCCGCGCAGAATAAACAACATCCACATGATCTGTCACAGCACTATCCTGGTAACAGAACACCGCCACCCACAGCATTACCGCATTACCGACCACCATAGCCAATCAGTATAACCACTACCGCAGCAAGGCACCACAACAAGGCCAACACATCACACAGCAGGACCACAGCACCACATACGAGGGTACCATTATATATCAATACACTGTAGAGGCCATCAAAAACAGAACAGCATCACCGCCACAGCACTAGAAGCATAAGGCACCACAGCACCACCACGGCAGCGCTAACAATACAGGATGCCGCAGCACACTACACCACCACCACAACACTAGCAGCACAAGGCACCACAACATCACCACGGCAGCAGTAACAATACAGGATACCACAGCACCAATACACCACCACTACACGGAACACCACCACAGCACAGCACAGCACAACACAGCACCACAGCTCACCGTTTCCCGAGCACGCCACACAGCTTGGCCGCGCTGAGGATGCAGGGCGGGTGTCAGGCGGGTCGGAAGGTTACACTCTCACTGCCAGCGCCGCTCCACTGTGTGCGTGGCGCGGGTGGGATGTAGACATGTGTGCGTGTGACTGTGTGTGTGAGTGTGTGAGTGTCCGCCCTGACGGTCACGCAATAGAAGCAGTGGGTGGGTTGATCCGTCGGTCGGCTCCCTCCCTTCCCTGTATCACGGCAAACAAGGGCGTCTTGGTGTTTTAGCGACATGATCAGAGCGGCCTTGATGTGCGAGGCGGGGACGCACTCCACCAGCTGGGATAGGGACAAGTGAGGCTCAATGTGGCGATACGGGCAAGGCTCTCCACGGGGCATGGTGGGGGTGGATTGAAGTTTGATTTGAGAGAGAGAGAGAGAGAGAGAGAGAGAGAGAGAGAGAGAGAGAGGAGAGAGAGAGAGAGAGAGAGAGAGAGAGAGAGAGAGAGAGAGAGAGAGAGAGTTTCTTCTCTACATCATTAGGCGGAGCAATCAAGGAGCCCCCTGACTTAATAGCATCTTAAGAAGGGCGTCCTCCCATCCCATCCCATCCCACCCCACCCCCACCCACCCACACAGCGGCCCCTCCAGCCACAAGTCATCAGGGTGAAGAGTTTCGTCACCAGCTTAGGGAAAACAGTCCGTTATTTCGCATCGCAATATAACCGAGATCATTTTCCCGCGCGGCGTCACAGCCCTGCGTGTTTGGCGTCGTGGTCCGCGGCTTCCTATCGTGACCAACACTTCGTCAACAGAGAAATATATCGTTGTCATTACAGTGGATAAAAAGTGACGAAACACACCCTATAATTAAAACAGGTGTCGCAGTTTTGATACGCAGTAGGCAGGTGATTCTGAGGTGTCATTTGTTGATATTCCTGACACCATGCCTTCGTTCAGCTCAGTCATGCTAATCAAGTAATAATCTGTTGATATTCCTGACACCATGCCTTCGTTCAAGCTCAGTCATGCTTATCAACTAGTAATTTGTTGATATTTCTGACACCTTTCCTTCGTTCAAGATCAGTCATGCTTATCAACTAGTAATTTGTTGATATTCCTGACACCTTGCCTTCGATCAAGCTGTCATGCTAATCAACTACTAATTTGTTGATATTTCTGACACCTTTCCTTCGTTCAGCTCAGTCATGTTCATCAACTGACAGTTATACGATCCGGTAAAGTAATTTCTGTAACCCGCAAAAACTTCAGTACGCGATGATCTGACCAACTAACGTATGCACATGAGCAACAACCATGACTCACTCTCACAAACTGGACGCTTTAGCTGTCTATATCAACTGGCAGCACTGGTGGCGTGAGACGAACTGACGAACTGAGCTGCGCGTTTGTTGACTCATTGATTTTGTGTTATCCGCGCATTCTGAGGTGCGAGAGTGACCCTGCGGCTGCTAATGCCATGACTCAAGCTGGCCACAGGTGACTACGCTGGTCTGGGTCAAGGCAGTGATGTGTCAAGGGAGAGTACTTGAAGCTTCATATGAGATGCTAATGAGCTGTCTGCTGAATACGGTGTGACATGATGCTCCTTACTCGCTTGCAAATAGCTTCTGAATCTTCTCGTAAACATGTGCACTGGAGGGACTCGCGAACAGAAACACGTCAACACGAATCGTTGACTTTGCATCTGGCGCCACGTTCTCTGCATTCTCATACATTTAACGCTATATCTCTACTTTCAACAGGCTGTAGGGAAAGTTACTAGGGTTTTCAAGGGCATTTTCACGATTTCTGTGGTAGCTTAACATGGGTTCTGCATTATCAGTGGGAAAAACAACCATGATAACTCGACTACTTATCTCTGTGGCCTTTGAAAGTAGTTCTTATGAGAATACAAGGCGTTTTATAGAATAAGGACCTTGAATCTTGTCGTATTGCTTGCTACTTCAGACAATTGCCTTCTATCTAAACAGTTTAACTCTGGCAGTCAGTACGTATTTTTAACATGGCCCGAAGCAGCCAGATGTTCTATAATCTACGTCTTTTGGTGTTGGAACGAATCTCAATGTAATGCACATCTGGCGGAAGTAGGAAGCCATTAAAAGTTCGGCACTAATTATGAATCGGTGCCAAGGGTTGTTTGTTTGCTGGTCTTGCTGAGATTAATGTAGACAAATTATTAATGAATTATATCATTTGCTTGATTTTGGAACTATTTATCTCAATAACTTAAGCACACACACACACACACACACACACACACACACACACACACACACACACACACACACACACACACACACACACACACACACACACACAACTTCAAAGACATACTGAATGCTTTAGGACACAAATCATGACATTCGATTCAAAGTGGGGCAAGTGAATGGCTTATGATTGACCTCAACCCTTTTCAATCAGAGATCTATTTCTCACGATAATTTACTTTCCCCTGGGCCAATTCTCAAGTCCCACCTCTGCCCAGTATGGAAAACGAGGTTATTGGTGATGATAATGGTGATAATGGTGTCTGGTGCATCAAAACATCAACAGAATCCTTAGCTTAATTCACTTCCATATCGGCAGGTAATCAATGTTGTCTTATCTTATATTCAACACGTGTTTGGGCGAAATTACTTTCTTTGTACATGTGTGCCATTTGTGTCATTTCCTTTGCGAAACTTTGCAAGGTGTGAGGTGGTGCGTGTCTGACTGCTGGGAATCAACGGCAAGGGAAGAAGAAGAAGAAGAAGAAGAAGAAGAAGAAGAAGAAGAAGAAGAAGAAGAAGAAGAAGAAGAAGAAGAAGAAGAAGAAGAAGAAGAAGAAGAAGAAGAAGACGAAGACGAAGACGAAGACGAAGACGAAGAAGAAGAAGAAGAAGAAGAAGAAGAAGAAGAAGAAGAAGAAGAAGAAGAAGAAGAAGAAGAAGAAGAAGAAGAAGAAGAAGAAGAAGAAGAAGAAGAAGAAGAAGAAGAAGAAGAAGAAGAAGAAGAAGAAGAAGAAGAAGAAGAAGAAGAAGAAGAAGAAGAAGAAGAAGAAGAAGAAGAAGAAGAAGAAGAAGAAGAAGAAGAAGAAGAAGAAGAAGAAGAAGAAGAAGAAGAAGAAGAAGAAGAAGAAGAAGAAGAAGAAGAAGAAGAAGAAGAAGAAGAAGAAGAAGAAGAAGAAGAAGAAGAAGAAGAAGAAGAAGAAGAAGAAGAAGAAGAAGAAGAAGAAGAAGAAGAAGAAGAAGAAGAAGAAGAAGAAGAAGAAGAAGAAAGAAAACAACAACAACAACAACAACAACAAAAACAACAACAATAATAATAATAATGATAATGATAATGATAATAATAATAATAATAATAATAATAATAATAATAATAATAATAATAATAATAATAATAATAATAATGATAATACAACAACAACAACAACAACAACACCCAATTATCTACCCATTTCACTACTTATTTCTTGCCTACCCTTCAAGCTGGCAGTTGCTTCATGTCTAAACTTGTGGCTCTACTATTACTACACTCCATTCCCACACACTCAAATCTCTTCAGTATGAGTGCAATTATTCAAATACTCATTCCTCTCACTTTACAAAGACACTGTGGCACACTTCTGCTCCTCTTCCTTGCCCTCATTCTCTCCTAATCTTTAATAATGTGTATGTTGTAATGTGCTTCACGAAACCTGATTCATATATATATGTCTCCACCACCTGGCTAGCTTTCCCACCGATGGCCGAGGGAAGACTCATGCCTCAAACACTTAACAGCTTTAGATTAACCTACATGTACATCTGGATAATTTCTAATTTGATGTACAAGACTTGACATGTCCCCAGTTCCTTCACTCCATCCTTTGCAGCAGACTTTGTGACATGGAAAAAAATATGGTGGCAGAGTTGTTCTTAGTCTCATAGTGTGAGGCAAATGTGCCTTCTCAAACATGTGGAAGTTAAGTGTGGTATGGTGCCACAGCAATTCATTCCTAAAAGCTTCCTCAGTGGTGCAAACACATCACCCAGAAAATAATACATAAACCCTTTCATTGCCACACAAAACAATTGGCAGTACCATAAGCAATGTGTGAAGTCTTTATAACCATCTACAAGAAAGTTAGGGAGGAAAAAGAATACATTTTGCAAATTCTTCCCAGTTCAAAGATTGGATGTGATTGTAGAAGAAGTAAAGATGTCTCAGAGTCATTGGTAATTAGGGAAAGATGTACCAAGTGGTAGTCAAAGGGTTAAGGAAGCATCCATGTATCAAGAAATAGACCATGAACAACTACTGTACCAAGATGTACTCACCCCTGACAGGATCTAATGCCAAGTCATCTTCAGGCTCATTGACGGATGTTTTCCTGCTGCTGGAGCGTCGCCTTGGGGAGGAGCCGGGAGTGAGACCCTGCATCACCTCGGCTGAGTTCCTCAGGACAGCCTCACGGGCCGCCCGAAAGCCACTCGCTGAGAGTGAACATGACGGGGAGATCATTATAAAGTTTTCATGTGAGATGGACAGTATGCATCTAACCAACCATTATCTTGTTACCTTTTAATACATGATAAAATTTTTGTAGCAAAATTTGATTATGATAAAAATGGTTCCATGATAAATTTTAACGAATCATCAGTAGGCATTTAGTTACCATCTCCATTAAATTTCCATTGATTCAATGTAGGTAATTCTTCCAAAATAGTTCACTACGACATGGACCATGACCTATTGTTTAATATATTTATTGCTAGGTTAGCAGTATAACACTATTCTGAATTTTGACAAAAGAAAAAATGACTCAAACATTATCTACAATGAAACCCCTGTGCTTCAGTCTTCCATAAATCTGTTTCGTTATGTAATACTTTTAACAACTTGGAAATAAATACAATAAACAGTATGCAGGTCTAAAATCATATACACTTGAAAATTAATGGAAAAAAATTCAACTATAGTGCAATTCAGTATTCTAGACTGAAATGAAGCTGGCTTGGAAGTGACAGGACTACAAGGTCTATGAAGGAACCACTACAAGTCAGGGAAGGTCCAGGTGATATTTAGTGACACGACAGCCAAGGCCAACCAAAAATCGCTTGGCCTTTAGTAATCACCTTGACCAGAGTGACTTCTGGATTGCCTTCACTGTTCTGTCACTACACAAGTAAAACAGTAAGGATGAAAACTGCTACAAGGAGAGAAAAAAAAAATGTACAGGGAGAGTGTTCTAAGAAATTCAACAAGGTACTACATTACATCAACAAAGAAAGATACCAAACAACCTCAAAGATGAGACGTCAGATTTTTCAAGAGAATGAGTGAAAAATTTAGTCAAGAACTAGTATTCCACATACATGCACAAGACATACACTTTGTATTCCAATTTTTTTGATGATACAGATTAAGAACTGGCCACTGTATTTGTCAGTCTACATCAGATGCTTGTTACTGTGAACTCCCTCTGAGGAACAGCTGTTGAAGAGTCTCCATTTCTTCCTGTCATTGCATTCTCTCCTTACTTACTCTGATCTATTCACTCTCCTTTCGTCTCTTTCCCTCACATACTCCAGTAACTCGATCAGCCTAATACAATCCCTTTTACTGACCATCATAAACAGTCCTATGCATGCCTATTAGAGCAAAAACAGAGCTATTTCTTTAGAGGACAGTGTATCAACAGCAAAGGCCTAAACATCTTGGCTTTACAAAACAACAGACTTAGAAATCAATAACCCCAAATCATGACCCATGGCTACCAATAATCACCACACTATGCACTGCCTCAAGCTCAGACTCTTCGCACTGACCAATTCATGAGCAGGGCGAAGACGGATTTGCCGCACATGTATGTACTGCACCACCTGGCTCCACTCACTGGTAATTGTTTTCATTCACCAATAAAGGAGGGCATGGTCAGTGGTCACCATAGAGGAAGAGGGAGCAGAGCTGAATGGAGTCAAATCATACTCCATTGATAACCCAAATGGTGTCAAAATGTTGCACAGATAACGAGAAAAATGCTGCAGCTGTGGACTGAGACATTAGTTTGGGCTATGCAGATGTGTCATTAAGACTCAAGACTGATCTCGTGTGAGGTAAAGTGTTCCTGAAACATTATGAAAGCAGGTATATATGTATATATGCATGCAAGCCTGTGAACTCAGACTAAATCCAGAAACAATCTCATTAATGGAGAGACTTATTATCAATGAAGAATCAAACCATCTTGCAGAAGCTTAAATATGAAGCATGATACAAAACTGCGTTCATGTAGCTTAACTTGAAAATCAGGAGCAAATGTCGTGCCATGCAAAAATGTATCGGAAAACTAGGCAGCATGCAACACTGTACATTAGCATGAAATAGTCAAATGCAATGAATATCAGTACTTGTCTCTTAGTGCAGAGACCTGGAGACTGGCAATGATGCTCTATTTCATACTAGTGCACTGGTGTCTGAACACAAGCCACCTTTCAGTCCAACGAGGGATAGGGGGTGGGAGCCTGTTAGTACCTATTTCCTGTTCCTCAAGGGATCCTGAGTGGGTGCGGATGACCTGGCTGTTTAGGGCATGAGCATGGGCCACTTCCTCCATGGTCACTGGCTGTGTCTTGAAGCGTGTGGCCCGAGTCCTGCGGCGCACACTCTGAGCTCCATCGAGAGGAGGGATGGGAGAACGTTCCTCCTCAAGTCTCTTTGTCCAAAGGGCCACTCTGGCACCCACACTGTTACTGGTTCCACTCTTGTTTGTGCTGCTCTGAGTGCCACTAGTCTCTTGCTGTGTGCTGCTCTTCCAAGGCACTACATAATTGCAGCACAGGGTTTGGCAATGGTCCAAGGCAAGTCAAGGGGCATTCAATAAGGGGAGTTAACCTTAATGTTGGGTTAGGCAGACAAAATGCTATTCAGCAATACATTCCCATCATACACTGCTAAGGGCATAGTGGGACATACCTAGAAATTCTTAACTGATGCATCTTCTAAATTATCAATTCTTCTAATCGTCTAATTTTGATATAATTTTGATTAGTAAATTTAATATTACTTACTGCATATATGGATGCTTTATATAACTTCTTAATTTACACTATAATCAAAGGATAGGGATTTTCCTTCAAGAATTTTATCAAATAGAATTTTTGTCTTATTACTTTCAACATAAAGTCTCTAATTCTTAAGAATACTGCATAGATCAGTGCAATGAAGTTTTAAAAAAATATTATTTTGTGGATAGAATTTTGTGCTTATGAGGAGAAAAAAAAGAAAAAAAAAAAAGAGGAAAAAAAAAAAAAAAAGAAAAAAAAAAAGTGTATCAGACCAATGTTGTCAGTAATAAGTGACGTTATGACGTTAGGGCCACACACATCACAGCATGTGTGGTGGTGGTCAGTCAGTGAAAACACATGCACATGCAGTAAAACTGTCAAGCTGTTAAATGGTCCTCTGTGTGACTGCCGCTGGTGCGTGACGGTCTGAGAAAGACTTTTCGTGGAACACTTCTGTTCAAAACGACCCTCCAACACAACACACCTCCTCACCAACACATCAAAGCCTCAACACCTCAGGTGATGCAATACTCACATGATTCTCGGCGGGGCGGTGCTGAGTCTGAGTCGTGGGAGGCAGAGTCTGAGGCCTCAGCCAACCTGGAGGCTTGATTGACTTCTTCTTCAGTGACTGGTTGGGTTGCATGCCTGTGGCAGAATTAGGGATAACATTAGCACATACAGCATCAAGTTTCTCACTAAAAGTTTGGCAGAAAATAGCCAGATATCAATTTCACTTTGTTGTTAAAAAGGTGAATTATTGCTGGTTATAAATCATTGAATACACAAAATTTCTAATGAAGTTTTGTTTGCTTCTCTAGGATTACTGTACAAACTGAAAGGAATGTCTTCACTACATTCACATGTTCTTACATTAAAATTTCACAGCCATGAATTAAATTACAGCAAATGAATATTGAGATTACAGAAGTCTTCCAATAACATGAGTTTATGTTCAGAGAATGACAGTGCTATGCTTTTATTTTTAATTCCTTCTTAGAAGTGTGAATGTCTGGTGGTGGTTAGCAGAAGGACATGTGCCAGTCTACATCAGAGTACAGGGTAACGAAGTAATGTGTTCTGATCATTCACATTCCTAAGAAAATATTAAAAATTCCTGGAAAACTGTAAATGATGTTGAATTATACACGTCACTATGTAAACTCAAGTGCTGCCTTTTGAATCGGCTCCAAAATGTTTCCTTTCATTATCTTTGTATATTAATCTAAACTTGGGCATAGTATGTGTGCTTTCATTGACAAGAAAATGTAAATACACTTTGCCTGTGGGTGAGGGAGGAGATATGGAGGCTCCTGTAACTTTATATTTGTCAATTTGATCCCTCTTCTATTTATGATGTAGATTTATGTTATTACTTAATTTATACTCATACTGTACAGAGGTGTTATTGGTCTCTCTCCCTCATGTTACTGGAGGACTTGCGTAATTCCAGTTTTACAAAAATTCAAAAATGTACATACATCTGGCTTATTGTAAAAAACTGTACAAAGTTAAAACATGGAAGCCAAAACTGCAGCAATAGCCACAGTGTTGTGTTAGTGAGTGGTGCTGTGCTGGACTGGAAGCAACGGTGAACACAGCGGGAGACCAGTTCATCAAGTTCAGTGTGTATGCCGTGATGCTTGAGACAGTAATGCTGGCAGTGCTTAAAAAGACTGACTCTATTACTATCTAAACAACTATTACTATTACAAAGGAGACACTAACACTGGAAGAACTAGTAAGTGTAAGCAAATGTACACAATGCCATGTCTTCTACTAACAGTGCTGCAGTTGAGAGATAGTGAGCATTTCTATATGTTCTCCACTACCATACAGTGAGTGTAGAGTTTGCAGTGACAGCAACTACTGTACAACAATCTGTGGAAACTGTTTTCTTACATTTCAAAGAAGTTCGCTATCTGGTCAAATCTAGGAGACAACATGAAATTTTGTTACTTTAATAAGAAAATGACCTGCCTAAAGTCTTATACATTGTCTGGAACACAAGAGGCAGTCATGCAGTACATATCACAATGTCTGTATGGACAGTATACATCACTCTTACTGACATTAACATTTTGTAATGCAACTCCACAGGTTTCTATACATTCAAATTAAAGGAATTTCTCATGACTAAGACTGTTTTTGATGAAATAAAGTAAGCCATTTGTTTCCTGATCATGTAGAAATGTACATGTAAGTATTCATGTATATATGTGTTATAAATTAGTACCTGTCAAGTGGTATGTGTTGGTTAGGGTGTGAGTGTTGTGAGGTGTGTGTGTCTGGCTTGGGTGGTGTTGTGTGAGTTGGCCCACTGCCCCGAAGCCTGACCCACCTGGCGCCTCTATCCCGGCGGCTGCTGAAGCGGCTGGTGTGGCTGGGCCGGGACGGGGATGTGTCTGGGGAAGTCTTCTGTTCACGCTCCAGCTGGAAGAAATAGAATTTTGAAACATAGTCATGGATTTGCTTACCTCTTGATTGAGAGCAAGTTATTTTGCATATTTCTGAAATGCCTATATAAACACATGTGAATTTAATAGTGCATATTATCAAAGACTTGTAAATATAATACACAGAATCTGTAATTTTTAGTTATTCTTTATTTTACATGAAATTTGTGTGAAATCATATTCAATTTATACCTGTGAGCATGTTTATTGTGCTTTACATCTCATAAATAAACAGTAAAGTTCTGAAGCTGAGAAAAGAATATCAAATTACTGAACAAAAGCTTTACACTTCTTAAAACACAGGAAGCTGCATTGGATGCATCAGAACAAAGCACTAGAAGGCACGTCCCTGCTCACAACACCACTCAGGGGCACAGAATCACTGGGCTCACCTGGGCAAAGAAGGCAGCTTTCTGCGACACCACCGAGGGTGTGGTGGGGGCGGCGTCATCGTTGGGGAATATGGCACTGTTGTAGGCCTCGGTCACTGGACGGTCCAAGAAAGCCTCATTGATGGCCTCCGCACCGTCGCCAGGAGACGGCTCCGCCACCAGGGCGAAGGCACTGTTTCTTCGATTATCTCTGCAAGGCAGCGGCACATTATGACACTGAGACATTGACCAGCATGCTGTACTGCTACACATCTGCCACACACTGACCAGCACTACTACATACTTGCCATACACTGACCACCATACTGCTTCACACCTGCCACACAATGACCAGCACTGCTACACATCTGCCACACACTGAACAGCACACTGCTACACACCTGCCACACTGACCACCACATTGCTATACACCTGCCACACACACTGACCACCATCATTCAGTTAATTAGGCACAAACTCCCCTGGTTCTATCTAATTGTTATGCAGCAGCAATCTTTGAAAGTTTTAAAGTTTTATAAGTCTCTTCCAATGGTATAAAGATATTTATACTGGATTCAAGCCCTATTTCTTTCTGAACTGCTACACAGATAGATAGATAGATAGATAGATAGATAGATAGATACTTCATTGACCACAAACCTGACTACATGAGACGATGCATAATATATAAATGGTCCAATTATAAGTTTAAATATTCTTGTGGCGACATAGCTATTCTCATTATTAATTATTATGGTGGGATATTACACTTCTAGATAAAAGACCGGAAACAAGCATAAAACAACACACACACACACACACACACACACACACACACACACACACTCTCTTGAAAAATAAATGAACGAATGAATAAATGGATTAATTAATGAACAAGGGAATGAACGAATAAATAAATAAACAGGTAGACAAATAAACAAATAAACCCCTCGCGGCAGTCCAGGCTGACCACCACCACCACCACCAGCGTCCATCAAGCACACTACTTTCCACCAAGCGGCGTCGTGCCAGCTAAGATTTAAGGAACACACAGGCAGGGGCCGATGGTGGGCTGGCGTGCAGGTCTGGTTTCACTGCCAGCTGTGGTTTCTTACTCTCTCTAACAAGCAGTTGTGTAATTGTGTGTGGCGACCGCCAGCGCTTTTCTGTATGTTTACATTTAGCGCCACGCGACAGGATGCAAATGAAAACCTTAACATTTTGCAACAGCAGTATCAACGTCATTCACGCTGTCTAAGATAACACTGGAAAATTAATTATATCATTAGTGTTTGACCTGGGTCCAATATGATAACAAATTTATCATGTTCTAACGTTAGTGCTTTAAACACCTTACTTTGACTTCGTGTTTGTTGTCGGCGGGCACTAAGCTCGGCAGCTGGGGAAACAAGCGTCTGGCGGGCAAATAATCAATGCTTAGGCTCGTGCTGATTAAATTCTATTACGGCGCCGCCTTAAGCTGCAAGCGTATACTCATAAAAAAAAATACTAACATTTTTCTTATAAAATAAATATTTCTATTTGGATTACGCATGTTTCTGAAGAATTCCGCTACATAAGGAAATTTAGGAAAGTCACTATTTTGGTCAGCGCTGTGATAGGCTGGTACATTATGGTTAATTGCGCACATTCACTTGGTCTACACAAAACTGCACCACGAAAATAAATATTACAAACTCTCTTTCCATATTGTGATACATTTTTCATCTGAATTAAAATACTCGCCACGCGTGTGGCATTTTTTCCCTTATGCGGGAGGGCTTATTGCAAAATTGGAAATTGAGTTGGGGAATATTTAGCATTGAAGGTGTAGTATTATTCCGGGAAAAGAGCCGCTTCTGAAAGTGAGGCGCTATTTTTGACAAATTTTGGAAAATGGAAGCAGGTCATCGTCCATCTGCGGCCACACACACACACACACACACACACACACACACACACACACACAGCGAAGGGCTTGCATGGAATTTAAAGTAACAGTACTTATCAGACATCCAGCTACATTTCATACCCTGTCAGCCGCAAGAGTTCTTTACCGTGCCGAGAAAACAGTGTGGCTTACCTCCCCTTGTCGGTGGGCGTGGGGGGGCGGTCAAGGAAGGACGGCGTCTGCTTGGGCCGCGCGCCTGGGCTACGCGTGGGGGTGGGTGAGCGGCGCGAGGCGGGGGCTGGAGGTTCCTGGCGGGCAGCCTCCATACCCGCCACCCGCTCGGCCACACTGAGAGGTCGCTCGCCGGACCTGCTGGAGGATTCCTCGCGCTTCGTCAGCGCCAGGAGGGAGGGGCTCTGGGGACGATTCGTTGCTTCACTATCACTGTCTGCATCACTGACACCCTGCGTCCTTCGGGAACGCAGGATGGCGCCCAGTTCGCTGTCCATCTGGTCGAAACGTCCTGGGGAATGTGCGCCGCGCTTCTTGAGGATGCCATGCGAGGGGGTGGCCGACAATGCAGGAGGAGAGTGCCCTCTTAAACGTATCACAGCCTCGGGCGCAGAGTCACTCCTTACTCTCACACTAGGCACTTCACCCTCCACGTCCTCGCCGTCAGACACGTGGAGTCGGAGGCGAACACCGTCAGTTGTGTCCCTCCTCTTAAGGATGGGTCGCAGCTCCCCTTCCCCCTCGCTATCACAACGGGGAGATCGCTTCAAGATGGGGTTAGGCGAAACGAACCCTTCCGTGAGGTCGAGGTCCTCTCTGCTGCGTCCCCCCTTCAGGATAGAGCGCGGCCGGTCGTCCAGCTCGTCGTCCGTCGAGGACTTCTTCTTGAGGATTGGTCTCGGCTCGAAGTGATCCAATTCCTCCACACTGCTCTTCTTCTTCAGGATGGGTCTCGGCTCCCCCTCTACGATGTCTATGCTGGACGTGCGGGAGCTGGTCTTCCGCTTCAGTATGCTGTGAGGCTCCGGCGTGGTGGGTCGTTCTACAGTCACGTCCTCCCGGGACGAGCGCCGCTTCAGGATGGACTGAGGGTCGGGAGAGACGGCCTGGGGTGTGTCTCCGTCGAGTGAGCAGCGTCGAGAACTTCGCTTGCTACCGCTGCTGCTGCTGCTGCTGCGATGGTCGGGACTCCTCATCTGAACAGACTCAGGAGAGCCAACCTCCTCGTCAGCGTAGCCTACGTGACGAAGGCCGTGCACCACTTCCTCTGGCGGGGGGCTCAAGTTGTCACTTCCTAACGTTGCAAGGTCCGGGGGCCCTGAAGGCACAGCGGAGGCAGCAGTCATCTTCAGTGGTTCTGCTGCTTGGCTAGGCTCTCGCTTCACTTCCTTATTCACTTCTTTCTCCATAGCCAACCGCTTACTTTCTTTACCACGTCCTTCAGAGCCCCCGACCCAGTTTTTCTGACCCGTGTCTGAAATAACTCCCTTCTTGACTGTCGGGGACTGTACATTATCACTGCGCGTATCACTGGAAACCACTTCTCGGGGCCTCACGCCCCCACTCACTTCTTTCCGGCTGGCGTTTACCGTGAGGTACTGCTCACACTCGTGCACCATGCTATCGGCGCTGTCTTCCGGAGGACTGCTCTCGGGGGGCGGTGGGGTGCTGTCTTTACCCAGGCGGTCCGCCCGCTCCATTGTCTCCTTTGCCCTGGTCGTGAGCGCCTCCAAGCGGCTGCTCATGGTTTCCTCGCTGCCGAGAGCTGGGGAGGACGTGGTGGTGGTGAGGGATGAGGCGGAGATGCAAGCAACTTCTAAGTCTGAGCTGCCGGGGGAGAGAAGGTCGTCCTGCTTCCCGGAGTAACTGCTCTCTATTTTCAGATTCATGTCTGACTTAGACAGTCTATCTCCCTTCTTGGGTCGCTGCAGCTGGTCGCGGAAAACGTTTTCTGGTTTCGAGTCGTCACGCTTTTCCCGCCGAGCTGCCATAAAACACGTGCCGATGTCTGTGGGTTTCCTGAGGGAGGTGCGGAGGGTGACTGGGCGCTGCCCCTCGGGTGCAAGCGGCGGCTTGTCAAATACCACGGAGGAAGGTCGGGAGCTGGGCGGGGTGTTCACTACCCCGGGCGAGGCGAGACCTGTGGTGTCCTTGGGACGCAAAACATCGGGGATGTCGGGCTTCTTCAGCGGCGCCAACTTGGGCGGCACCTTACGCACGCCCTCCTCTGTCTCGTTGCCCAGCGATCCACTCAGGCGACGACTGCCGCCATCTTGTGCATGCCTTGCGCGGGAGTCGAGGGTGGATGGCGCCGAGTGCGTAGAGTCTGGGATCGCGGCGGGCTGGATGGGCTGGAAGGTGTGGGCTGGGGCGGAGGATTGCAGGGACGGCTGCTGGCTGCTGGAGAGGGCCGAGGGCTGCGTGGGCGCGGTGACTGGGGGAGTGAGGCGCGACACCACATGACGCACCACCTCGGGTGTCTTGAGAGGCTCGGCTCCCGATACCGAGAGGCCGCCGCCGA
>NC_087178.1:17717250-17734750 GCF_035594125.1 Scylla paramamosain
TTCATGGCAACGCGATACTGTTTTTCCCAGAGCGCGGAGGCGGTGAAGGGGAGGCATGAATGGGATGTCTGTGAATGGACCGCCCGGGGAGAAGGTCGGCATGGAGAGGGCCGCGCGCTTCTCCTGTTAAGCCCACTGGTACTTGGACTCAACGGGCCATGTGCACCCAGGCGAGCTCGTCTCCGCCAAGTTAAAAGAAGAAAAAGGCACAGCTGCGGCGGCTGCCTCAGCACTGCACTCCTGGCGGGTCCTGGTGGGTCCTGGTGGGTCTCCCGATTCATACAAGTGTTGAATGTGACGTGCGGGTGGCGGCGGCCAGTGTTGGGTACGCCGTAATGTTTTATCGTCGTTGTGAACATGTCCCCCTCTCCTCTTCCTCCTTCTCCTTGTAGGGTTCTTTCTCCTGCGCGGTGATTGTGGGTGTGGCAGAGGTCGTGGCGGCACTGGTAGCCTTTCCGGGTAAACACAGCTGGCGGAGTGGCGGTCGCCGGTCGCTCTCAAGCACCACGCAGCTCCCCAGGGACAGTCCTCTCTTGTCGTTGGTGGCTGATGACGGCAACGAGGGGAGGGAGGGGGACGCTCCGCCAAAATAATCAAGTGAGTGTAAAGGTCGAAATCAGCTTCCCGTTTGCACAAGGCTGCTGTCAGCGTGTTATTCCGCCTCCTTGTTATTGCGTTACGCCGCAATTGAGTGTGTGCCACTGTACTTAGCCGTGATGCATGAAGTCTTACAGCCTCGTACAGCCTCGCGCAGCTCCGCTCCTCGCTAATTTCCATGATTGAATACGTTTTCTAACACGCTCTGTACGGATAGATCATTCTACGGGTGATTATACAAAACGAAGAAACATTCTGTAACAATAGTGAAAGAAAAAAACTTCTGTATGTCCGGTATCGTGAATCAGACTTCGAATGCTCAGGAGGGCGTGGCGGGAAGGACTTCTGGTGACGAGTACACGTGACGTCCTTCGCTGTGACGTGTATAGAGTGACTTGTCATTTGAACGCGTGTGGCTCCTGATGCTGCTGTGGGGGAATCTGCTCACTGCTCCTGGAATGTTTTGATCTGAAACAGCACCTAAACTGTCTAACTTGTGAACTGCAGTTGGGAGTTGGAAGCGTGTGTGATGTGTGTGTGTGTGTGTGTGTGTGTGTGTGTGTGTGTGTGTGTGTGTGTGTGTGTGTGTGTGTGTGTGTGTGTGCAGGCAGGTAGAGATGATGTGGCTATTTTCTCATCAAGGTGTGACAGGTAAGTGTGGCAAAGTGTAGTCTAAGCCACATTCTTTCCTCAGAAGCCGCACCCTCGCCCACACACACACACACACACACACACACACACACACACGATCTAGGGCAGCAGCAACGCACACAGGAGCAAGACTGAACATCTTATCTCACTGCCACGCCCCCTGTGAGCCACTTATGAGCTAAATGGAAGCTAGGCAAACACACACACACACACACACACACACACACACACACACACACACACACACACACACATTAATGATCTCCGTCACGAATGAACGCCAACTCATATCTTATCAAGCTTACTGACGTGTATAAATATTAATCAGTTCTTCACTGTTTGTCTTTTTGTGTTTTTTTTTTTCTTCTTTAGTGATGAGAAGGTAGGTAAGTATATCAATATCGTTCTTCCACTTGTGCGAGTTTCCTTTCATTGACCTCCTTATCTTTTTTTTTTTTATAGCTTTTCGTGTTTCGTTCTTTCTTTATAGATTCAATAAAATAAATACACATAATTCTGGCACAACACTGCTTATTTTTTTATCCTTTATCTTGTCATTTATGTCGGGAATACGTAAACTCGAAAACCCTCTTTTTCTTTCTTGATCTCCCCCTACCCAACTTGTCTGAATGCCTCATGGATTGTCATTTATCTTTATTCTCTCCTAACGATAACGAAATGGTAAGCGTATAGAGTAGAACACCTTTCGCTAGTTCTTCACAAGTCGTTCAGTCATATTCCAGTCACATCATCATCATCATCATCACTATTTTCTCTACGTGACTGATGTTATATAGTCCTATCCATCTTCTACGATCAAATATCACTGTACTCAATTCTTTTTCTGCTACGATCGTCCTTTCTTAACATCAAGAGAACAGCAGAGAAAAAAAAAAATATGTATAAACACTCAAACACAACCAAGCCGATGCTCATTTTGTCTTTTTTAGGTGAGAGCATTAGCTAAGAAACTCTGGTACCGAAATGTGCCTAAAAAGTTGAAGAGGTTTATGAGAAAAAAAAAAAAAATAAAATAAATAAATAAAAATATGTAGCACTGACACGATTATATTCAACGCTGATTTTGACTTTACTGGGCTTGAAGATTACCTAAGAAACTCTAGTACAAAAATGTGCCTAAAAAATCCGAGGGAAATATTGAAAAAAATGTCAACCAGTGGGAGGGATAAATCCTTACGGTAAATAATCCTAAAGGGTGAAAGGATAAAGGGTAAAGGGAGCAGCACTCGACCATACCTGCCCCTCTTACTCGTCCCTATTACCTGCTCCCACCTGTCCGTCTCAAGGTCATCGCGTGCCGCACATACCATCACCCGTTGCTTGGTAATGTGCAGCCGTCAGTAGTTCCCGATCCTGTTTAGTCTTTAAATACTCATTAAAGAGGACAGCGCGGGACTAAATCACGTGAAAGTTGTTCCTGCCACCTCCATTCCTGATGCTCTTTTGTTTTCGTGCCGTTTTTCGTCTTCTTCTTCTTCTTCTTCTTTTTTTTGCCGTCTCGTAAATTTTCAGTGCTGACAGTGATTTATGAGGGTTCTCTGACTCTTTTTTTTCTTTTGTTCTTGTTTTGAAGTTCCGGGTGCCTGGGAGTGAGTCATTTGGTGGTTCATTCGTTTTCGTACCTTGTTTGAAGCTTCGGATGGCAAGAAGTGAATCAACTGGTGCTTCATTCGTTGTCGTGCACGATTTGCAGCTTAGGATAGCAAGAAGTAAATAATTTCTGGCTTAATTTATTCATGTACCCGATTTGAAGATTTATATATCCAGCACTGGATCCTTTAGTGCTTCATTCACTTTCATTCTCCGAGTAAAGCTTCGGCCAGCAAGCAGTGAATCATTAAGCGCTTCATTCGTTTACAGGTTAACGGATGTTTTACTCCTTCAAGTTACGCGGCAAACTTCCTTCGTTAAAGAACAGACTGAGCGATTAGACGAGGTCAGCATCCCCTCCCCCCTCCCGCTCCCTTAAAAAGCATTAATTAGGTCAAGTCATTACCTTAACTACCCTCCTTCAGACTTAAAGGCAATTAGTGATGGAATAATTAGGTCAGCATCTTTATCTCGTGACCCTTCGCTTCTATAACTTTGGGTGATTATTCACGTCATTTCATCACATCCTCCCTTTCTCCTCCTTCTCTCTTAATAGATTAGAGGTAATTAGATTAAGTCAAACAAGCCCGGGTATTCAGGTCAACTAAGTAAGCTCTTCTTCCCTACTGCCCCTCTTCTTTAATTTGGCTTCAAGGGCACCCACTGGTCTGATCAAATGACGCAAAAAAAAAAGCTTCTTCTATCAACACGGGAAGTAAATCACCCTTAGCTACACTACAAGACTCGCCAGCAGAGATCCAAACACAGATAGGAGGCCTTTTAATATCTATCCAAACTCTCGTTCACTTCATAAAATTCAATATTCAACGTGGCATCGCATCTTTTAGTTTATTTATCCTAGTTTTTCCTCGTTTTTTTTAAAGTGGTGTTTTGTTTTTACCTTCCCTTTCGTGTCCTTGATGATTTTCAAAAAGGTTTTCTAGTTTTATATTAATTTGTCTTATTTTTCAAAAGCGTGTTCTATTTTTTAACTAAAATATACCAGACCTTCTAATATCTACCTAGTTAACATCATAAAACTCAATACTCATTTTATTTTATTTTATTTTATCTTATTTTTTTTTACCGTTTTCTGTGCTTATCTCCATCTTCGTTTTCTTCGTGTTCTACTTTCATTTTCACTTCCGTCTTCTTCTTCATCATTTCTGAAAACCCGTGTTCTATTTTTAACTCCGTTTCCGTTTTATTCCTCGTCTCTAAATTGGTGTTCTATTTTTACTCTTAGGACTCGTTCTCTTCCTCGTCATTTCCACGATTCCTCTTCCATCTTTGTTTTCTTCTCTTTATTTTTCTGGTGGCATCCTATTCTTTCGTCTTCATCCTCATTATTTTCAAGTGGTAGTCTGTTTTTTTTTTTATCACCTTTTTCTTCATTACTTTCAAGGTGGGACTTTTTTTATTTCCATGTCCACTTTCGTACTCTTCCTCTTCATTATTGTACACAAAACTCACTCTGTGTATCAGATTTCCCCCTCATTATTTCCAAGTGGTAGTCTGTTTTTTTATTTAATTTTTTTTTATTACCTTTTTCTTCTTCATTACTTTCAAGATGGGACTTTTTTATTTCCATGTCCACTTTCGTACTCTTCCTCATCATTATCGTACACAAAACTCACTCCGTGCATCAGATCCCTCTATTTCTCTCTCTCAGTTTCTTTCTCTCTTCCTGTTTCCCCTCTCTATTTATCTATACAAATTTATGATAGGCGTTACATTCTTCATATTTCATGTAACTCTCTCTCTCTCTCTCTCTCTCTCTCTCTCTCTCTCTCTCTCTCTCTCTCTCTCTCTCTCTCTCTCTCTCTCTCTCTCTCTCTCTCTCTCTCTCTACATTTCTCCTACATACATTTCTTTCCCCATATTTCGTGGATCAAATGTCTCTATATACCTCTCTATCTCTCAGTTTTTCCCCCTTTTCCCGCTCCTTCTCTATCTATACATACATTTCTCACAACGGACATTACCTCGCTCACATTTCGCATGCAAGACATTTTTTTACGTAACGGGAGAATTTCGCGGGGACAAAATATTCCACAGTCTACATAAAAACAAAACTTTTCAAACATTCCTTTTACATGTTTTCCATTTGGACACACGGCGCGCTGACCAGCTTGCCACGCGCCGCTTTCTCGGGATTACTGCAAAATGTTTCTCCACTCCGCGTTTTGTACAGTACACAGGGCTCTCTCTCTCTCTCTCTCTCTCTCTCTCTCTCTCTCTCTCTCTCTCTCTCTCTCTCTCTCTCTCTCTCGCGAACACAAACCTATATATTAATTTTGCCTGGTTTATTTTTATTGGATTCCTTTAGTCTCTCTCTCTCTCTCTCTCTCTCTCTCTCTCTCTCTCTCTCTCTCTCTCTCTCTCTCTCTCTCTCTCTCTCTCTCTCACATATACAATGATATAACAGTTTTGCTTTCTCAATTTTACCAGTTTCCTTTACCCCCCCCTCTCTCTCTCTCTCTCTCTCTCTCTCTCTCTCTCTCTCTCTCTCTCTCTCTCTCTCTCTCTCTCTCTCTCACACACACACAAAGTGCTTTTCCTCCCTATTACGTGATTAACTCGTGACACGCAACATCTGCTTGACTCACAAATACACGTGCAAAACAAAATGCCAGCAGGTATTTCAGTAACGCTGAAGGAACGCAATCAAATCAGCCTGCAGGTGAGGAAGGTGTGTGGAGTTAGGCTCGTGCTGGTGATAAAAGTGCGGGAAAAGGGATTATTTGTGTATTATTGAGAGAGAGAGAGAGAGAGAGAGAGAGAGAGAGAGAGAGAGAGAGAGAGAGAGAGAGAGAGAGAGAGAGAGAGAGAGAGAGAGAGCCAGCGAGCGAGGAAGTTTAGCTTAAAAGGAATAAAAGTTTCGTCTTGCTACACTTTACACACAAAACTTCGTGGGACTTAGCATTCGCTTCAGCCAACTTACTCCTCCGCCAAAACTGTGTCTGTAATTTTGAGTCTGTGTGGAATGTGGAGCAACACCCATTGTAATAATAATAATAATAATAACAGTAGTAGTAGTAGTAGTAGTAGTAGTAGTAGTAGTAGTAGTAGTAGTAGTAGTAGTAGTAGTAGTAATAGTAGTAGTAGTAGTAGTGGAATTTGCTTATTCGCACTTGCAGGAAATTTGTGATAGTCTTATTTATTTATCTTTTTTTTTGGTGGGTGTTACAGTTCCAAGTTTCCTTCTTCCCCTCTTTGATGCATAAATGATGAGGGAAGGGAAAAAAAGAAACTCAGAGGCGCCACTTTTTTTTTTCCTTTCATTCTCATATCCACTTCTCCTCAGTGGCGCCATCCTCCTTTTTTCCCCTTTTTCATTCTCATCCCTACTTCTTCCCTCTTCCTACAGTTTCCATTGCAAGAACCTCCATCATACTTTTCTTCACTGTCTTCCACTTACTCTCTCTTGTTTCCACTTTTCACTTGTCTCTTTTATCATGTCATTTCGATCTCCCAGTTTCATATTTTTTCATCTTCACTGTCTTCCAATTTCACTTCACTTCGTCCCTTAAAATCACTCTTATCTTTCCACAACCATTTATCTCTTTATTCATCATTTAATTTCCATCTCCTAGTACCATATTTCTCCTCTTCACTATCTTCACTTCGTCAATTTCCACTCACTCCCCTGTTTCCACTTGCGTATCTCCTCCTTTATCACCTCATCTCCATCTCCCAGCTCACTATTTCTCCTCATCTTCACTGTCCTCCAATATTCACACACTCTCTACCTCCCTCCCTTAGACTTTCTCCTGTTTCCACTTTCCACTTATCTCCACCTCATGTTATGCTCTCCACCACTCCAAACTTTCCTCACCCCTCACTGCCGCGACATTCCCCACTGCTTACCTCTTCTCCTCCCCCAGGCGCGAGTCCACCCTCTGGGGACTCACTAACGAGGGTCAGGAAGCACACCCACTTAGATCCACAGCAGGAGTGAACGAGGTAGGGAAAAGGTGGTGGTGGTAGTAGTAGTAGTAGTAGTAGTAGTAGTAGTAGTAGTAGTAGTAGTAGTAGTAGGAAGACCCCAAACAGAAGCGGACGAAGGCAAATAAGTAGTAATAGCAGGAGGAGGAAATAGAAGGAAAGGAAGAAGAGACAGATCCCCAGCAGGAATGGTCGAAGGAGAAGTAGGAGGACGAGCAGGAGGAGGAGGAGGAGGAGGAACGGGAAGTAGAAGAGGAGGAGGAGGAGGCCCACACATCAAGGGGAAGACCCAAATAGCTCACTTACCCCAGAACTCAAGACGCTGGAGAAACATGGTCCTGTTGTAGGCGCAGCTGGTGGCCATGACGGAGGAGAGGCAGGAGGAGGGTGTCGCACGCTCGCGGATTTATGCTCTAAGCTTCCCAAAGGCCGGTGAAGCTTCTGGCATGTTAGCTTCACTTCTCTGTATGAAGCTAAACTTATTTCCTTTGTTTTTCTGTCTGTCTGTCTCTGTTTCCCTCTCTCCTTCGCTTTGTCTCTTCATAAACACAGATTTCGTTGTTGAGCAAATAGTTATGTTCTCTTGTTTTCTTTTCCACTTGTTATGTGAAAGTTCTTGTGTTCTGATGATGATAATAGCACTTTTTACACACACAAATCCCTCACTCACACTCACACACACGCACACACACACACACACACACACACAAGCACTACCGCACGAACGCTAAAATCTGGTATATTTTCGCCAGTGAATTGAAGACTTAAGCTCATATTAAACAATCCATCCCCTGAAGACCTTATCGCGTTGAAAACAGTAGCGCTTTAGTCCGTAATCTTAAACATTTCGTCTTCCTGTCTCTTACAAACACTGTGGTGGAATTGTCTTGTTTTGAAGGGAGTTTTAATAATCCTAGTGACAATTTACCAAGAATTCTGCATCAACAACAGGAAAAACAATCAAGACCACGAATAAGGCTCCAGTGGAAGCTATTAAGTGTTTTCAAGGGTGCTTTCATGATTCTACTGTGATTCTGCATCCTCAATACAAAAAAAAAAAATAATAATAAAAACAAGAAAAACCATCAACGTGTCCTTTTGGAAATAGTACTGACGCCTCCACGAATACAGTCCTTCGTCGGAGACACGTAGGGGTGATCAAAATGCATGCTGTAAGTTTAAGAAGGATTTTGCACCATGAGTAGGAAAAAAAACAACCATAAAAACACGAATACCCAACTGCTTGACTTTCAAAAATAGTCCTGTTGAAAGAATAATGCTTTAAGGAACACACGCCTTCGTCAGAGACACGTAGGGGTGATCAATCCACTGCAGACAGGGAGTGGAGGGGGAAACTTGATAATGTAACCCTTGGTCTCGCGCCGTTGTGTGACGCAAGGCAGCACAGACCCTTTGTGTGAGTGGCTGTGTTGCTTTTTGTCCCACACGCCACTGGGCAGCTGGCGTGTTTGTTCATGATAGCAAGAGGAACACTGCGCCACTCTTCGGCAGAGACAAGAGTGGTGACGTCAGTGGTGTGTCGTCGCCGCCACCGCCCGCCACCTCCACCAGCGAGGGACGCAGTAACAAGGGACGCTGTGACCAGGGATACTACGATCAGGGACGCTGTGACTAAGAAGGGGCGGTGTAAATAAAGGGCGTAACAAGGGCAGACCGTAACAAGAGATCGCAACAAGGGAAACAGTAACGAAAGAAACCCATAACAAGGGAAACAGTAACAGGGAAAGACCGTAACAAGGGAAAACAAGCCAAAACCGTCACGAAGGGAACCCGTAACGAGGGAAAGCTGTAACAAGAGACCAGAAACATCGAGACCATAACGAGGGATTAATCGTAACAAGGGAAGGACCATAACGAGGGAAAACCGTAACCTCCTCTCCTCCCCGCTCCCCACCGCCTCCCCCCCAAAAAAAAAACAACAACAACAACTTAGGAGTAAAGACCGTAACGAGGGAAAGCCGTAACAGCGAGAGACCGTAACAAGGGGAGGCCGTAACGCAGCGCTGTTCACCACCACGTCGGAGTTACGGTTCAATAACAGTGCAGCACAAGACTCAAGGTTACACAGGGACGCACAAAGGGAACGTCGCCGGCTTGAAATATGCCCTCAAAAATGGTTCTTTTCTCGCATACGATCCATTTTTTGCCCTGTTTCCCTTTCCTCCCCTCTCCCTCTCTCTTGGAACGCTTAGAACTTTCTACTCCCTCCTCCTCCTCCTCCTCCTCTTCCTCCTCACTCTCCAGACAAAACACTTTCCCTACCTACCTTCTCTCCTCCCCCTCCTCTTCCTCTTGTTCTCTCGTCCATCCTTCCTCATCTCTTTTATCTACACTCTACCAAAATTCACTTCCTCATCTACTCCATCTTCTTTCATCCAGACTTTCCCTAAACTCATTCCTTCCTCATTTTCACCATCTTCTTTTTTACCCAGACTCTCCCAGACTCACTCCTCTCTCGCCATCCTTCCTCGTCTTCCCTCTATCCACACTCTCCCAAACACACTTCTCTCATCTCCGCCATTCTCCTTTTATACAAACTCTCCCAGCCTTCACACTCTCCCCGCCAGCACCGCCCACCACCACCACCACCACCACCAGCTTGCTCTCTCATCCTGCTGTGGCCATCATCCTTAACACACATCAGCCGCCTCACGCCCCTCCATCACAGCTGCTGCAGGATACCCCAAGTTGGGGAAGAAAAAAGGAATATTTAGTAATGAAACCACCGTCGTCACCATCAGGAACAACAACAGTACCAGGTTAGGTTAGGTTAGGTTAGGTTAAGTTAGGTTTGTTTACTTTTACATATCTTATTCTTTTCATCTTCTCGGTTTTATTTTCTTTCTTTTTTTGTTTTGTTTTGCTGTGAGTTATTATTTTTCATTAGGGACCGCCACTTGTAAGTCTTGTGGCTTCTTACAGCTTCCCTTATTAAGCCTTATGTTAATGTGTTCACCGTAAACACACACACACACACACACACACACACACGCGCACACGAGATGAGACGCTGTAATGACGCAATAAAACTAATTCACGCGTTAATAGTTTCATCAAAGGCACGTTTTTTAGTACCTAGTTTCCCACGATGCCTTCAAACACCCTCAAGACTCTCGACTTTAGAGACAAGACAAGGATCACTTTCAAAAACACTTCAGCAACATCCCTAGCTTACGTCCACAGCGCGAGCAGATGAAGCAGAAGGAGGTGGAGGAGGAGGAGGAGGAGGAGGAGGAGGAGGAGGAGGAGGAGGAGGAGGAGGAGGAGGAGGAGGAGGAGGAGGAGGAGGAGGAGGAAGAGGAGGAGGAAGAGGAGGAGGAGGAGGAGGAGGCTGGCTATAGTGAGTGATATACAGGTTTTCAAAGGTGTTTTCATGATGCCAGTGATAGCTTAACACAGATTCAGCAACATTAATGGGAAAAACAACCATGAGAAGCTAAGTAATCATCACTGTGGCCTTTGAAAATTGTCATTACGAGAGTCCAAAGCGTTTCAAAATGAGGCCCCGGGGGGAGATCAAAAGTGGCTCGGTTTGGTGGACAAGGGGAAGGAAAAAAAGAGTTAAGGATTGTGAGCGAAGAAACAGGAAGTATGGAAAAAGGAAAATCTCTGAAGTTAACCTAATCTTAACTAATCTACTAAAACTTCACCTAACCTAACCCTAACTTTACACAACGCCAAAGGAGAAGAAATTACATATCACTACAAGAACGTGGCAAAGGTAACCTAACCTATAACCTAACCTAATCTTAACTAATCTACTAAAACTTCACCTAACCTAACCCTAACCTTACACAATGCCAAAGGAGAAGAAATTACATATCACTACAAGAACGTAGCAAATGTAACCTAACCTAACCTAGTCACACTTAATCTAGCCCCACAAAACGCTGACCTAAGCTAACCTAACCTTACCTTACTTGACAAAAAAAAAAAAAAAAAAAAAAAAAAAACACACACACACAAAGCAAACAGCTTAACCTAACCAAACTTAACCTAACCTGACGTAATCTAACTAAACTTAACCTAACCTAATCAAACTTAACCTAACCTGACGTAACCTTATCCAACCCAACCTAACCTAATGTTAAAAAAAAAAATACAAGAACGTGCTAAATGGTAAGATCAAAGTAAAATAAATAGTAAAAAAAAAAAAAAAAAATAAGACGAAATTAAGGAGAGGAAAGAAAAGAAGAAAAGCGAAAACAAGGCAAAAAGGAGTCAAGACAAAGAAGAAGCGTGAAAATAAATAGCGTAAAGAGAAAGGGTGGAGGAGATAAAAGTGAAGATAGAGAGGAGTGAAAATAAAAGCCTCGTTAATGGAAAGAAAATAAAATAAGATAAAGGTTTAGAAGCGAAAAGCGTAAAGAGAGAGAGAGAGAGAGAGAGAGAGAGAGAGAGAGAGAGAGAGAGAGAGAGAGAGAGAGAGAGAGAGAGAGAGAGAGAGAGAGAGAGAGAGAGAGAGATTAGTAAATACAGAAGAGTTTGTTGAGTAAAGAATATTTTATAGTATTTACAGTTAGGTTAGGTAAGTTACGTTAGGTTAGCTGAGGTTAGATTAGGTTAGGTTAGATTTACATTAGGTTAGGTGAAATTTGGTTAGGTTAGGTATTATGGCATTTACTATTTGGTTACGTTAGGTTAAGTTAGGTTAGGTTAGGTTAAAGTTAGGTTATGTTTGGTTAGGTCAGGTTAAATTAGGTTAGGTTAGGTTAAGTTTGGTTAGGTTAAGTTTGGTTAGCTTAGGTTAAGTCAGGTTGTTAGGTTAGGTTAGGTTAAGTTTGGTTAGGTTAAGTTTGGTTAGGTCAGGTTAAGTCAGGTTGTTAGGTTAGGTTAGGTTAAGTTTGGTTAGGTTAGATTAAGTTAGGTTAGGTTAGGTTAGGTTAGGTTAAGTTTGGTTAGGTTAGATTAAGTTAGGTCAAGTTTGGTTAGGTTAGGTTTTAAGGCGTTTACTGTTTCCCCGCGATCCTGAATGGACTCCCTGAACCCACAAAGGCACGATCCGAACCCATTACTACACTACTCGATCCCACAAAGACAGAATCTGAATTTACAACTGCACAACTCGATTCCGCAATTCTCTATAATCTCACGAACCCATGAAAAGCGAAGAAAATGTGTGTGTGTGTGTGTGTGTGTGTGTGTGTGTGTGTGTGTGTGTGTGTGTGTGATATATACTACTACTACTATTACTACTACTATTACTACTACTACTACTACACACACACACACACACACACACACACACAAACACACAAGCAGTTTTCCACCAGGGGTTTAAAATATTTCCGAAATTAGCCTCTCTCTCTCTCTCTCTCTCTCTCTCTCTCTCTCTCTCTCTCTCTCTCTCTCTCTCTCTCTCTCTCTCTCTCTCTTTCTCTCTCACCGTCAACATACAATCTCTTCCCCTCGTGTGTGTGGTTAAGAGGAGTTGAACCCGTTGCACCTCTCCCCTCTTCCCTCCTCTCCCACTCGCCCCTCTTCTCTCCTCTCCCCTCACCCCACTCACCCTCCACTGGGCCAGATCAACAATGGAGAGGAGAGGGGGAAGGGAAAAGAGGGAAAGGATGAATATGAATGAGGGGAAAGGCACAAGGAAAAAAAGCAGACAGAGATTGGAAAAGAAGAGGGATAAAGGAGAAGAGCATTAAGATGAGGAATGAGGAAGAAAGGAGGAGGGAGGAAGAGGAGAAAGGGAGATAGGAGAAGAATGAAGGATGGGAGAGAAAGAAGAGAAAGAAGTGAGTGAGATGGATGTTATGATAGGAGAGAGAGAGAGAGAGAGAGAGAGAGAGAGAGAGAGAGAGAGAGAGAGAGAGAGAGAGAGAGAGAGAGAGAGAGAGAGAGAGAGAGAGAGAGAGAGAGAGAGAGAGAGAGAGTAATGGCCAGCCTCACACCTGCTCCTACACCCGCTTAATGAGGGTGAGAGCTCAGTAATTAAGACTCCCTCTCACCTGTGACAGAGAGGTAAAGGTAAGTGCGCTCTCACACTCTCTCTCTCTCTCTCTCTCTCTCTCTCTCTCTCTCTCTCTCTCTCTCTCTCTCTCTCTCTTTCTCGCTCACTCACTCTCTCACTTGACTCATGCCATCCTTGTGACGCAGGTGTGAGTCACTCTCTCTCTCTCTCTCTCTCTCTCTCTCTCTCTCTCTCTCTCTCTCTCTCTCTCTCTCTCTCTCTCTCTCTCTCTCTCTCTTTCTCCTTCATGAATTCTCTCACTTCCTTGTTTTCCCTTTTCGTCTCACTTTTTTTTATTAGATTCTTCTAATCCCCTTTCTCTTCTTTTATTGCTTTTCCTCTCATTCTCTTCTCTCTCTATTGCTTCTTTTGTCCTCCTATCTATTTTTTTCTCTTCCCATTCTCTGCTCTATTTCCTCTAACTTTCTCTCTCTCTCTCTCTCTCTCTCTCTCTCTCTCTCTCTCTCTCTCTCTCTCTCTCTCTCTCTCTCTCTCTCTCTCTCTCTCTCTCTCTCCCTTCCATCTATTCTCTTTTCCTCTTTTTCTTCTTTCTTGTTTTCCCTTCCTATCATTAGGTTTACTTCTTTTTTCCTCTCTCTCTCTCTCTCTCTCTCTCTCTCTCTCTCTCTCTCTCTCTCTCTCTCTCTCTCTCTCTCTCTCTCTCTCTCTCTCTCTCTCTCTCTCCCCTTTCACTCTTGTCCATGAAGTCTCTCTCCTTTGCTCTTCCTCTCACTCCCTTTTCTCTGTTTCCTTTTTCTTTCCTTCCTTCTTCTTGAATTTTCTCTTTCCTTTTTAAAAATATAATTCATCTAGTCTCTTTTTTTATTTTATCTTACTTTATTCTTTGGTTTCGCCCTCTATCTCTCTCTCTCTCTCTCTCTCTCTCTCTCTCTCTCTCTCTCTCTCTCTCTCTCTCTCCTCCTCTTCCTCTTCTCTCGTCCACTTTCCCTCCCTTTCTGTCTTCGTAATTACCTATTGGTTGACTAAGTTTTGAAGACATTATTGGGCGGTAATGTTGCTAAAACTCTCTCTCTCTCTCTCTCTCTCTCTCTCTCTCTCTCTCTCTCTCTCTCTCTCTCTTACAATTTCACCTTGATTCTTAGCGTGATTTTGTGTTTTTGTTTTCAGTGTATGTTTTAGAGGAGGAGGAGGAGGAAGAGGAGGAGGAGGAGGAGGAGGAGGAGGAGGAGGAGGAGGAGGAGGAGGAGGAGGAGGAGGAGGAGGAGGAGGAGGAGTGGAAGCAAAGATGGCAGTAACGGACTAACCTTTATCTCTAACCACGCATGTAATCCTCCTCCTCCTCCTCCTCCTCCTCCTCCTCCTCATCCTCCTCCTCCTCCTCCTCCTTCTCCAATACCTCTCTTTCCTTCACCATCTCCCTGAACACCACCAATAGTCCATTAATTCCACCACCACCACCACCACCAACACCAGCACCACCACTTCCACGGCTCATCAACACAGCCTCACTCACGCCCATTCCCAGACGCCGCCCACGCCCACAGAGCAAAATGGGCGAGCAGAGAATTTACGTACACGCTGCAGAGGCTTCCTAAAACGTACACAGGTAAACTTTCTTACATACACAAGGCAGTTTGTATGCATGTGTACGTAAATCCGTGTGTGTGTGTGTGTGTGTGTGTGTGTGTGTGTGTGTGTGTGTGTGTGTGTGTGTGTGTGTGTGTGTGTGTGTGTGTGTGTGTGTGTGTGTGTGTGTGTGTGTGTGTGTGTGTCACAATGAGCAACACCTTACTAGTGCATATGCAAATTAGCACTCAGGTGAGGCAGGCAGGTGAGCTACGCCCATAGGAGGAGGAAGAAGAGGAGCAGGAGGAGGAGGAGGAGGAGGAGGAGGAGGAGGAGGAGGAGGAGGAGGAGGAGGAGGAGGAGGAGGAGGAAAAAGAAGTACAAACCAAGGCGGCAACTTTTTTTTTCCCATAACAGTAAAAATGAAGAAACATGAAAATTACTGGAGATAAGCAACCCACGCCCTCACACACACACACACACACACACACACACACACACACACACACACACACGCCCACTGTGGCACGATAAAGGAGTCCCAATGAGGCGCCCCGTGTTGCCTGTGTTAAGTGTTTTACATTTATTTTTTAAGTTTTCCCTTCTTTTTAGCACAAAATTTCTCCTTTTTTTCCCTCCCCTCTCTCAGCTCAACCACATTTCCATTTCAGTCTCGTTCGTCTGATAACAAGATTCTTAATTAAAACCCTAAATTCTGTGCAAGTGATTGGTTCCCTAAGCTTTTTATTCAATAATCTGACTGGCGAATTGGCGGGAAGGGGGCGGGGGTAAGGGAGGCAGAGGGAGAAGGAGGGGGAGAGGAAGAGAGTCACTAATCGGAGAGGGGGAAGAGGAGGGGAGAGAGGAGGGGTGGGGACATCCAATGAACCCCCTGCAGCTTGTGGACGTAAAGTAAGAAGAAGTGAATAAATGAATAATCTCAAACACACGGCAGGTAATTCCAGGTAATTTCACTCTCCTCACACCTTAATGATTTCCAGACGCGAATGAGATTATCAGGAACACTAGTCTCGTACATTTTTAACAGTTATCATTGGGTGGTTGTGGTGACGCTAACGGGGCTATAGTCTCTCTCTCTCTCTCTCTCTCTCTCTCTCTCTCTCTCTCTCTCTCTGGGAAGGGTGAATCTACCTGTTTTTTACCCCTTCACCTGTCTGAGAGTTACCTGCGCTAGGTGTGTAGGTGAGGCGAGGACTAATTGAGTTCACCTGTCCTCTCCTTCTGTCGTAACCCTCTGTCTTCTTTTCTTGACTTTGTTTGTAAGTGTGTGTGTGTGTGTGTGTGTGTGTGTGTGTGTGTGTGTGTGTGTGTGTGTGTGTGTGTGTGTGTGTGTGTGTGTGTGTGTGTGTGTGTGTGTGTGTGTGTGTGTAACTTTCCTTTTACAAACATATTCCCCTGTCTGCCTAAGTCCTCTCCCTCTCCCTCTCCCTCTCTCTCTCTCTCTCTCTCTCTCTCTCTCTCTCTCTCTCTCTCTCTCTCCAGGTCCTTCCCCTCACGCTGTCCAAAACCAATCGGGCGGATAAGTCTCCGGCCTCCCTAATGGCCTCCATCAGCCTCCATTACCTTGGCTGCGCTTTTTCAGAGTTCGTGGAGTCACTGTGGTGGAAGAGTCCATCAGTCCACCTCCCGCTGCGGACTCCACCGGACCAGAGACAGTCAATAAGGCCATTAAAAAGGAAGATATATATTGGTTATTCCTCTGCCATTCCCACTACTGCTGTTTCTCTCTCTCTCTCTCTCTCTCTCTCTCTCTCTCTCTCTCTCTCTCTCTCTCTCTCTCTCTCTCTCTCTGGTCTGCATCGGATTATCAAGTGGTTTGTTTTCTCGTTAAGTTTGTTTTTGTTTGTTTTTTAAAAGGCCAAACAGATGATTAGTCGGGTTATTTCATGTCTATTTACTCCTCTGATGGCGCGTTCCTGTTAAGCTATCACTGGAATCATGAGATTAAACATAACCACCATTAAAACTCTAACAATTTCCACGACGGTCTGTTAGGAAGAATCTACATCAGAAACGTTTAGGAATACGTCTCTCTCTCTCTCTCTCTCTCTCTCTCTCTCTCTCTCTCTCTCTCTCTCTCTCTCTCTCTCTCTCTCTCTCTCTCTCTCTCTCTCTCAAGTGGGGGGCCTCCATGAAGTTTCGTATATTTTGTGCAAGTAATTAAATACGCTTCGCTGTAAATGACCTTCTGCAGAACTTTAACATCCCAATGATTTTCCAGATTTTGTTACGGCATGCTGCACGCCACCGTATCCACCTGGTTCACGGCAGTTTAACAGGTAAAATAGCTGAGCCAGGTGAGGTAAGGACGTCAGGTAGCAAGGCAAGACAGAGGGAAAAGCAGATTTTGGCCAAGTGGAGGTTTGATATGAGTTATGTAGGGAAGGAAAGCATCAAAGGTAAGGTAAGGTAAAGCAGGAGGAAAGCCGAGTGGGGAAGTTTGATATGAGTGAGGTAGGAAAGGAATGATCACAGGTAAGGTAAGATAAGCTGGGCAAGGTCAGGTAAGGTCAGGTTGTCTGGTAAGTAGATAAAGGAAGAAAGGGAACAGTAAAAGTAAGGAGATAAAGCCAAGTGTGGGTTTGATATGAGCGAGGTAGGGAAGGAAATGATCACAGGTAAGGTAAGATTGTTAGGTAAGTAGATACAGGAAGAAAGGAGAATAGTGAAGGCAAAGGATTTAAAGTTAAGGTAAGGAGGATTTTAAGTAAGCAAAGGGAATCAAATTAAAGCAAACTAGATATAATAAGAAATTAACACAAAACAAAACACTCAGGAGGTCAGGTAACACGCGACATAAATAAAATCATGATAAGCCAGACTAAACTAGACCTAAAAATACTCACACAGAACAAAATACTCAGCAAGGCAAAAAAAATAATCAAGGCAATGATATAAAAACAACAAAAATAACACAAAATAACACTCAGTTCAACCAGTAAATCTACAATGCAGTTCAATTTTCCCATGCCAGGTAACTTAATACACGAAGACATGGAGGAAGGAGACGAAACCAGCAAAGGCAAGGCACGGGAAGAATAAGTGGCTGGTTTCATATCAAGTAAGGTAACGTAAATATTAAGGTGAACATGTGCGGCAGTATCAGAGGAATGTATTGGCGGGTCGCTGCGGTATCTTGGCAAGCAGGGGGAAGGTCCGCCGAGGCAC
>NC_087178.1:17739750-17744750 GCF_035594125.1 Scylla paramamosain
TTTCATCCTCCTACTCTATCTTAAACACTATAACCACCTCCTCCTACTTCTCCTTCTTCTTCTCCAGCGTCTCCTTCATGGCCTCCTCCTCCTCCTCTTCCTCCTCCTCCTTCCTTCACCTTCACGTTAACCTAATTTGAACGTCAATAGGAGACACATGAAGGTGAGCCGGCGCGCCTGCAGGTAAATGAGTGGATCTCTCGAAGCCTTCCTCTGCAATACCTTCTCGTTTGCCAAGTTTTCCTGCGTAATAATTATGATAAAAAGTGATCCGGCTGCACGCTCGTCGCACCCTAAATGGAGGAGGAGGAGGAGGAGGAGGAGGAGGAGGAGGAGGAGGAGGAGGAGAGTATATGAGTGGTATTTTTTTTTTCTCTCTCTCTCTCTCTCTCTATTTGATTGTCCTTATAGTTAATCATTAATTCTTTCATGTGGTGTTTCTCTAGATCTATTCACAGTCTCTCTCTCTCTCTCTCTCTCTCTCTCTCTCTCTCTCTCTCTCTCTCTCTCTCTCTCTCTCTCTCTCTCTCTCTCTCTCTCTCTCTCTCTCTCTCTCTCTCTCTCTCTCTCTCTCTAAAGAAGGAGCGGGTACAAAAGTGGTCCCGTAACTTGCGTTCCTGCTTTCTGGATCCCAAAGACTTCGCTAATTGCGTCAATGTGATGCGGCGACAGGGGAGGAAAGGGAAGGAGACGTGTAATGAAGAGAGGGAGAGGGAAAAGAAGAGAGGCAATGGGACAGAAGAGGGAGTAACAGAAGACAGGGTAAAGGAAAGATTGGGTAGAATATAAGTGAAGAAACGTAATGCACAAAGGAGTAATGGATAACTGGAGTGATAAAGAAGGAAAACTAGATAAAGTAAGGAATAGAAGGATGAAAGAGATATATATACGATGAGATGTAAAGAAATGTAATAAAAGAAAGAAGACATGAATAAGGAAAGAATGACAGATGAAGAATAAAATCCAGAATCATGCTAACGTTCTTCTTTCTCCTTCTTCATTTTCTTTTCTTATTTTCCTTTTCTTCCACCTCTCATTCAATCTATCCCTATCTCCTGTCCTACCATGCCTCTCTTTCTCCTTCATCTTTTCTTATCCTCCCCCTTTTCACCTCTTATTCAATCTATTCACATCTTCCATCCTACAACACCAATATATCCCTGTTTCTCCTCCTCCATCTTCTTCCTTTCCTATTTCCCCTTTCTCCTCCTCTTATTCAATCTATCCTTATATCTTATGCTACAACTGTCCATATAAAAAAAAAAATTAACCTTATTTTTCCCCAAACAACTTCCATTTATCTAGCCCTACCCTTCAAAGCAGACACACACACACACACACACACACACACACACACACACACACACACACACACACACATCACTATCTTGTTCATTTTCATCTCTCTTCCACATCCTATTATCATCTACCACCCATCTTCGCTTCCCTTCAACAGCAGGGATAGGAGAAAGACAAAAGGTGATACTGCAGGTGAGCCTCTCGAGCAGGGAAGCAGAGGAGGCGCCGCGCAGGTAACTTATCCACTCAGGTAATCCAGTTTGAGAAGCTTCCTGCGTGTCTCTTACTTGGAGGCAGGTGAGAGGGGGTGGGGGGAGGGGATGGGGGTAGGGATGGATAAAGGGGGGTAAGCAGGGAGTGAAGGAGAGGAGGAATGAAGAAGATAGGATGGGAGTGAGGGTATGATGGAAGGGAGGAAGGAGGGAGGGAGGGAAGGTGGGTGAAAGAGGATGGAGGGAAGGAAGGATTCATTGATTGATTGACTGAATGAAGGAAGGAAAAAAGGAAGACTGTAGAAAATGAAGAAATTAAACAGAAACGTATGAGAAAGATGAAATAAAGAGCAAATAAGCAAGGAAGGAAGAAAGGAATGGAGAAAGGAAAGGAAGCAATATGAAAAAAAAGGAAAGGAAGAGAGAAATTCAACAAAGAATGAGGAAAAAACAAACGGCAAGCGAACAAGTAACGAAAGGAGAGGAAACAATAAAAAAATCAATAAGGAAAAGAAACAAAGAAACAAAAAAAAACGAAACAAGAAACGCCTCAAACTTACAGAACAAAAGAGAAAAAAAAAATACAAAAGAAAAGAAAGCATGAAGAAAGTGAAGGAATGAAGGAAGAACTAAGAAATATTGAAAAACTAAGAAAGGTCAATGAAATCAGAGAGAGAGAGAGAGAGAGAGAGAGAGAGAGAGAGAGAGAGAGAGAGAGAGAGAGAGAGAGAGAGCGAGCAGGTAAGCCAGGTAAGGTAAGGGGGGAGGCAGGTGAGCAAGGCATACCTGAAGCCACAAAAGTTGACGGGTCACAGATCAGCTGGGAGTGTAAACAAAAATACAGGTAAATATAAACTTGTAAAAGAGAACCTGGTAGTAGTAGTAGTAGTAGTAGTAGTAGTAGTAGTAGTAGTAGTAGTAGTAGTAGTAGTAGTAGTAGTAGTAGTGTAATTGACAGTTACGTGTATATAATCGTCAAAAAAACAACAGCAAAGACCAGGAAAGTTAATTTAAATCACCCAAGACCTTTACAAATTCACCCAAATTCCAACCTTGACTACAACAAAACACGCAGACTCGAAATGAACCCACGAGACAAATAAGAACAAATAAAGATCAAATAAAAGAAAAAAAAAACGAAAAAAAACCCTAAAAATGAAAATAATAATAAATACAAAAAGAATTGAACTTCAAACTAATGACAGAGTAGAGAGAGAGAGAGAGAGAGAGAGAGAGAGAGAGAGAGAGAGAGAGAGAGAGAGAGAGAGAGAGAGAGAGAGAGAGAGAGAGAGAGAGAGAGAGAGAGAGAGAGAGAGAGAGTACATGTTTCTCTCAAAATTAAAGCTTTCTGATGTAGATTCAAAGAGAGATAGATTTTTCCCACAATATGAATCTGGTTTGGAGTGAAGTGCGTGGAGGAGGAGGAGGAAGGAGGAGGACGAGGAGGAGGAGGAGGAGGAGAAGTGTACATGGGTGTTAACATGATAGCTTGGCAGGATAAGGAAAGGCTGTTGTGGAGGTCGAAGGGTGGCAGTACTCTCTCTCTCTCTCTCTCTCTCTCTCTCTCTCTCTCTCTCTCTCTCTCTCTCTCTCTCTCTCTCTCTCTCTCTCGACGCGTCACTTTAATGGCCAACTGGAACGTCATTTCAACAGCTTTATGCTCGTATCTTTTCGAGTTAGCTTGCGACAGGAAACTGATTAGGAGGGTTGAGGAAGAGAGGCAGAGGAGGAGGAGGAGGAGGAGGAGGAGGAGGAGGAGGAGGAGGAGGAGGAGGAGGAGGAAAGGCAAGGGATCAAATCGAGTTGTGAGTTGAACCATAAACCCTCTTACGTTCTCTGGAGGAATCTCTCTCTCTCTCTCTCTCTCTCTCTCTCTCTCTCTCTCTCTCTCTCTCTCTCTCTCTCTCGCCGCCACTCTCGTCGATACTCAGTAATTGGGATGAAATCAAAGAAGTTGAGAGATGATGCCGAAGCGGGTCAGTTTTCCAGCGACTGTCAAGGTGAGAGGAGGAGGAGGAGGAGGAGGAGGAGGAGGAGGAAGGAATCTGAAGAGATGTAACATTGCACTTGGATGGTGTGGGAGGAAGAGAAGATGATGAAGAGGAAGGAAGAAGAAGAGCGGGAGGAGGTAAGATGGAAGTTGAGGGGGAGGATGTGATGTAGAGGGAAGGAGGACGAGGAGGAAGTAAGGGAAGAAGGGAGAGGAGGGTGGCTTAGGGAGAGATGTGAAGGGAGGAATGAGAGAAAGCAGAGGAGGGAGAGATAGAAGATGATGTAGAAGGGATAAGAGAGAGATGGTAAATGATGATGATGATGATAGAGAGAGAGAGAGAGAGAGAGAGAGAGAGAGAGAGAGAGAGAGAGAGAGAGAGAGAGAGAGAGAGAGAGAGAGAGAGAGAGAGAGAGAGAGAGAGAGAGAGAGAGAGAATGAAAACACGAAGGAAGGAGAGAGGAGAGGTAGTTACAGAGAAGATGAGAGATAGAGAGGATGAACACAGTGGAAGAAAAAAAGGTGAAAAGAAGGGAAGAAGGGAAGAAGAGGGGAAGAGAGATGGAATATAGAGGAAAATAATGGAAAGGAAATGAGGGATGGAGAAAAGGAGGAATTAAAATAAAAACGAAAAGAAAATAACACTGGGAGGGATGGATGGATGGAAAGAAGAAAAAAGAAAGATAGGAAAAGAAATGAAAGATGGGATGACGAAGGAGGGAAAAAAATAATAGAAGGAAAAGATACAGGGAGAGATTAGAGAAAACAAAAATAAAGATTAGGAGATGAAAGCAGGAAAAAAAAGAGAAAATTTAACCCTATCACTGTGATACGAAACAATTAACAACACCAGAAGCAACACAAGAAATTTTTACAAGCATCCACAAGAGAGAAGCGGATTAAAAAGAACATATTTTGCAATTTCTACCCAGTTTAGAGATTGGACGCGGCTGAAGAACAAGTGAAGATGTCTCAGAGCGATTAGAAATTAAGGAAAGACGTAGCAAACACCAGTCAATTAAAGGAAGATGAGAGGGAGGGAAGGAGGGAGAGAAGGGAGAGGAAGGAAAGGACCCATACAACATCACAGTGAAGAAAAAAAAAAATGAAAAGAGGGGAACCAGGAGCCATCATTACAGGAGACAGGACATGACGGAAAGCAAATCGCACAATGACATTTAACAAGAACATACGAGGCACAATTAAAAGAAGGAATAATGGTCAATAAACAAAAGGCCAACGCGGGGGTAAACAACGGCAAAAGAGCACTCTAGTGAAGCCCCAATAGACGAAATCACTGTAACAAAGAACGACTATTACTTTACGTGCCTGCTGTAACGAAAACCCGACGATGGGAAAAAATGTAACAGTTGCAGAGATTGCGACACACACACACACACACACACACACACACACACACACACACACACACACACACACACACACACACACACACACACACACACACAGCCTGCCCGCCCGGGGGTGACTGTGACGCG
>NC_087178.1:17749750-17754750 GCF_035594125.1 Scylla paramamosain
CAGATATAAAGCAGGGTAAAGCCTTGCAGCGCGATACTGGGCGGCAAAAAAATGATGCTCGTTCGTTTAATCTCTGTCCGGAGGCTGTGTTGGGAAATGGGCGCAGTACAGGAGCGGGACGAGGAGTGATGGGTTCTGGGAATGGTCGCGAGTGAGTGTGAGTGGGGAAGCATGCAAGCTGGCAGGAAGAAGGAAAGGATGGAGGAAAGGAAACATTCAAGGTGGGGTCAGGAGAAGGAAATGCGTAACAGATGGAAGGGAAGGAGTGAGGGATGGAAGGAAAGGCGGAAAAAAAGAAGGAAATAAAGGAAGGAAAATAGGAAAGGATAAGAAAGGAAAGAAAAGGAAAGGGATGGGTAAGAGGAAAGAAGGAAGAAAGGAGGGAAGGGAAGGGAAGGGAAGGGAAGGCAAGGGAAGGGGAGGAAAGGGAAGGGAAAAAGGAAAGGAACGAAGGAAGGAAGGAAGGAAGGAAGGAAGGAAGGAAGGAAGGAAGGAAAGGAAAGGAGAGGAAAGGAAAGGAAAGGAAAGGAAAGGAGGAAGGAAGGAAGCAAGGAAAGGAAGGGAAGGGAAGGGAAGGGAAGGGAGGAACGGAAAGGAAAGGAAAGGAGAAAAAAGAAAGGAAAAAAGAAGGAAGGAAGGAAGGAAGGAAGGAAGGAAGGAAGGAAGGAAGGAAGGAATGAAGGAAGGAAGGAAGGAAGAAGAAAGTTGGCAACGGTCTTATCAGTAAACCTGTAAGGAAAGACTTTTAAAATAATGAAAATGAAGAAAATAACTGACAGGAGGATGAAAAAAGGAAAAAAAAGAGACAAAGAGAGAAATGTTGATAGAATGCTATGTACATAACAAAGTTCACACACACACACACACACACACACACACACACACACACACACACACACACACACACGTACGTCACAAAAAAAGAAAAAAATAATAAATAAAAATAAATAAATAAAAATAAATAACGTACCATGAGTAAACTTAACTTGACCTGACATGACCTGGCTAGCTGGGGTGACCTGCCATCAGCTGATTGGGCAACTGCCAGGCAAGTTTAAGGTTTCACACGAATGGGTTTTGTTGCAACTTTGTTTGAGTTTCCCATTGTGAGAGAGCGCCATGGAAGCTGGCTATTTTATTAAGGCCAGTGTTGAGGGAGGGAGCAAATAGCAATGGTGGGGTGGGCGAGGCTCTGCTGGGAAACTGTTTTGCTCTTGTTAGTGTTGCTGGTCGGGATGCAATTTGAACGTGATGTAAGTAACTCAGCGCTGACGAAGACGCGACCACAACTGGACCTCTACTAACTCGTGGTAATGATGATCAACGCGTGTGCTGAACCAGATCCACGCCCGTGTGTTGTGTTGTGCTGTGCTGTGCTGTGTTATTGCGCTGCCAAACTAAACCACGAGTGAACTTCGCAACTTTGCAGCGTGACGCGGTACTGGTTAACTCAATTACCAGGAGGAAGTGAGGTGTTCGCGGCTGACAACGTAGATTTCACCAAAAAAAAAAGGAGTTGTGGTTGTGTTGCTTTGAGGAAATACATGTAATACAAATCTATCGACGCAACAGATATTATTAAACCATACAAACTATGAGAATGATATGAGGCGTTCAAGGTTGGTAATACTGAAGACTCGACCAAAAAGGAGCTGTGGTGGCGCTGCGTTGTGGAGAGAGAGAGAGAGAGAGAGAGAGAGAGAGAGAGAGAGAGAGAGAGAGAGAGAGAGAGAGAGAGAGAGAGAGAGAGAGAGAGAGAGAGAGAGAGAGAGAGAGAGAGAGAGAGAGAGAGAGAGAGAGAGAGAGTCAATAAAAAATGAAAATTACGCAAACTTGTCTTTGTAGAAACTTGCCTTTGTACAAACTCATGTAACACAATTACTAAACAATACAAGTTAAAGACGAGAAGTGAATAACGTTGACGGTTTCACAAAACACTATGAAAATAAAAAAAGGAGTGGCTTTGCTCAGTAAAATAACAAACATTCCAAACTTTACACAACACCAAAAAACCACACATAAAACAACACACGTCCACACATATGACCATTAACAGTAGCCAGAAAACAAAACCAACACCCTCTGTGAACACAACACCGCAACACAGCAGCACAGGCTCAGGGAAGCAGTAGCGTCACAGGGTCCTTGGCGTGGCTGTGGCGAGGCGTTCTCCCACCGTCACACAACTAATCCTGTATTCTTAGCCTTGACGTCACCCAGTGTAGAATTAGCGGGTTTGTGCCTTTGAGAGACGCCTGGAGGAGCCGCGTCAGAAGCACAGTAGAGGGACTGGTACTTGACAACACATTCGCTAAAAGTTGCAGCTCATGTTCACGTATCGACACCTCGGGTAATACTGACAGGTTGCAGCAGAAAGAATAAAAACATAAGAGCATAGGTGAAGCTGCAAGAAGCCATTTGTCCTATAACGTGGCTGTACTTATAAAAAAAAAAAAAAAAAAAAAAAAAAAAAAAAAAAAAACACGTACTTATTCCCTCCTATCACCTCCATCTATACACTTATACACATCCATCAACTTTCAAGAGTATGTTCATGACTTCACGGATACATTACAAAGGACTCCACACTTACAAATAGGAATAAAGTACCGCGTGAGAACCCGAACCACAGTGGCCTTTGAAAACAGACCAAGCATTTAAGAATACGGGGTGTGTGAAGGTGTGAGTGTCAGAGGAGGAGTGAGAGGCGAGGAGAGAGAGGCGTCGGATTCCAAGGAGGGGCGTGGTCAAGGAAGAGGGCGGCCGGGAGTCTTAAGCGTCTATTACAGGTGAGGAGGTGACCCAGGTAACCAGGTATCACGTAACACGCCTTTTAAGACTTCAGTAGCTGCAGTGGCGCTCCTCGCTCGCTTTTCCTACCTGCTTTGATCCCTTGCCATGAGAACCTACGCACGCACGCACGCACGCACGCACGCAAACAAACGCTCTCTCTCTCTCTCTCTCTCTCTCTCTCTATCACATTTTCTCCTTGTATCTCGTAACCTTCAAAACCGACCATAAATACAGAACTGAGAGAGAGAGAGAGAGAGAGAGAGAGAGAGAGAGAGAGAGAGAGAGAGAGAGAGAGAGAGAGAGAGAGAGAGAGAGAGAGAGAGAGAGAGAGAGAGTCGCACACACAACATTTCATCGTACATTTTCATCATCTTTTAATCTTCCTCTCTCGCACAGGTAAATCATAAACACCAGGTCAAACTAAACTAAGCCAAGCCAAGCCACGCCAAGCCAGGTAGTGCAGTCCACGCCGCGAGCCGCTGAACACAAGCCACCCGCCCACTCCACGGCACTCAGCACTAATCTAACTTACGTAACATGAAGCAGAAATTAATAAACAGTGAAATTTGTACCCAGTCCGAATCCTAATTACGGCGCGGACCTGACAGACCCTGACAGACCCTAAAGACACGTGCATGGACCCAATTTCACCTGAGTAATGTGGAGTAAAGGTGAGTCAGGTGAAGTGAGGTTAAATGTGACTAAAACACAGTAATTTCCAAGCATAAAGTCCCTGAGTTGTTGTGCCTTTACCTAATCATAATCAAACTATCACAGACTCACCTAATCACCTGCTACAGTTCTCTCTCTCTCTCTCTCTCTCTCTCTCTCTCTCTCTCTCTCTCTCTCTCTCTCTCTCTCACCTGTACATTCCCATCCGTACCTTCTAAAACTCAAGGATCTGCAATGGGAGTGATGTGGGATTGTCGTGGGCGTGATCTGGGAAGAATTGGGCGGCTCAAGAGCGTGGGAATAGGAGTGGGGAGGTAGTGGGAGGGGAAGGTAGCGCGAGATGGACTGTGGGCGGTATCTAGTGGGCGTGGGCGGGCCGTGATATAATCAATCGTTCAGATCAGACAGTTTGGCCGCCCACGTTTAGTCTGAGGTCAAAGTTCACGGGGTCTTTTGTTTCCTGAATCGTGTGTTTGTCTGTCTGTCTGTCTGTCTGGTGAATAATTAAGGTCTTGAAATCTTTAAAAATCTATGTTTCCCCCTTTTTTTATTCTTAGTGTTTTTTAGTTTAGTTTTCGTCTCTCTCTCTCTCTCTCTCTCTCTCTCTCTCTCTCTCTCTCTCTCTCTCTCTCTCTCTCTCTCTCTCTCTGAACGTTCCATGTTGAATTATTTGTTATTTTATTTTAAGCATAAAAGTTTCAAGTTGTTATTGCAAATGTTTTCGTTATTTTATTGTTTACATCATGCTTCTCTGATCTTTTGTATCTTTTTTATTCACTCCTTCTTTTGTTTTGTATCTGCCGACCCCTCTCTCTCTCTCTCTCTCTCTCTCTCTCTCTCTCTCTCTCTCTCTCTCTCTCTCTCTCTCTCTCTCTCTCTCTCTCTCTCTCGTGTAGTGGCATCTAATTGGATTTTCTTTGTTATTGGAGAACTGCCTTTCCTAAGTTTTATTCTCCTCTTCCTCTTTACTCTCCTTCTCTCACTCACTCTCCCCTTCCTCTCTCTCTATTTCTCTCTCCTTCCTTCCCCTATTTTTTCTACTTCCTTTTTTTCACTCCTTTTCCTTAGTGACCGGCATTCGAAAAGTTTCTAATGCTGCTAAATGTTTTCCTGTTTTCCTGTTTTTTTCCCCCTCCCTTCCTCCTGTTCCCTTTTCGTTTCCCTGTTTCCGCCGCTACGGGAAATCAACTCTACTCTTGTCCTACATTTCCACTGCACAATTTCCCTTATTTTTTCCGATTTTCCCATATTTATTTCACTGTTCTTTGATTTTTCCTCCAAAACTGTTCATAAATTCCTTCTTTTTTATTTTCCTTTTCATTTTTTTGTTGTTATATTTTTAATGGTTACTTTGATTTGTGTTTATTTGAGACAGTCTGGCCTAAAAAAAAAAAAAGTACTGTAAATGTATTGTTACCGTTTTCTTTTTCAATGTGCCTATATTCCTTCTTCTCTTTTTCATTTCCTCCTTTTTGCTCTCTCCTCCTCCACCTCTTCCTCATTCGTCTATTCAATTATCCTCCCCTCTCCTCTTT
>NC_087178.1:17762250-17774750 GCF_035594125.1 Scylla paramamosain
CTCTGCTACGTTAAGTGAGTGAAAGAGGTCCCCGGTAACACGAAACTCCCAGCAACATTATTATTACGTGACGTTATCGCCATACACCACTCACGTAACGTAACACCGCGACCACCAACGGATTCCAGGTAATGTTCCCACGTGATGTGCAACACTCATGTAAATTGGAGCGAATGGGGGGGAGTGGTGGCGAGCCTGGGAATGTTGTGGGAGGGAAGTGTGCTGGGAGGGACGGGTGGAGAGCAGGTTGGAGGAGGTTGGAGTTAAGAAAGGAAGAGAGGGTAGAGGGGAGAGGGGGGGCGATGTAAGAAGTGGGACGCTACACTACACTTGCTCTTCCCACAAAACTCATTCCCAAAAAATTTCTTCACCGGGAACTGGTCTTTCGTTACGGCTTTCAAAATTCCACTCCAATACCCGTCATTTCCCTTCCCCCTTATACCCCCTCCTAGTCTGTCTACCTCTCAGCACCTTCCTCAGCATCCCGGGCGAGGCGTGAGGAGCGGGATGGGATATGACAGCCACGAGCGCAGGAACAGCTGACAACCGTAATTCCATTTTCTATCATACCGTTGCTTCCTCGCCTCGACCTCCCTCAAGCGGACCAAGAACAACCCCCGGTACCGCAAGGCCTGGTACTGGATACTAGGGCACCACATGGCCTCCTGCTCTTGCCCCCAGGTTCCAGGTCGCCAGTAGGTTACATGGCAGCCTCCGGTACTGGGCAGGTTAAGAGGAAGCTTGTGGGATTACTTGTCACTGCCTCACTAATACTGAACATTCTGGTCTTGGTAATAAGTGTTCGCACGTGTTGTACTGTCACTCGTGTGCACTTCAAGCCTGGCGGGGTCTGGGAGAGCGCAGGGGGTGAGAGTGAGAGCAGGGAGAGGCGAGGGGGCTTGCACACGTGTAGCACTCACCTCCCTGTTCAACACACCCCTCTCACTCGTTCCAGCCTCTCAGCAGTAAACACGCTGCACGTACGGCGGCTCACAGCGGACGGATGAGATGCAAACACACCCACACACACGGACACACGGACACACGCACCCACACACACACGCACACGCACACGCAGATGACCGGCGCGCACTGGCCCTCTTGACTGGGATACGGTCGCTGCCTCACTGACTCCCTTGACGCTCGTCCACCAACGCTGCTGCCTGTACTACCGGCCCGGACTCTCCCTCCCTTCACCCTTCCCTCCCTCCCTCTCTGTCTCTCCCGCTCTGTCTGTAATCCTCCTCCTCCTCCTCCTCCTTCTCTTCATCTTACTTTATTTACTCTTACTTTACGTGAATGTTTAGTTCTTTCACCTCCTTCACCTGTCTTTCTCCTCCACCTCACCTGCGGTCACTCAATTTATCTGACACTGCTCACCTTTTTCCTCCTTTCCTCTACTTGCCCTCTCCCGCCGCGCCAGACGTGGGGTAACAGGAGGAGGAGGAGGAGGAGGAGGAGGAGGAGGAGGAGGAGGAGGAGGGTTAAGTCCTGTTTCCACCTGTTGATTCTTGGTACGTACTACTTGCCTTACACACACATACACACACACACACAAACACACACACACACACACACACACACACACACGTACGTACGTCCTCAAAGTTTTGTACTATCCTACCCATCTCCGCCCAACACACACACACCTCCTAACCGTTCTCTCTCTCTCTCCCCCCCCCCTTCTCCCAAACACACACGCATACCAAACTTATCCTGTTTTACACTCACTCCCCTCCCTCCTCCTCCCTCTCTCCCTGCCTCGCCCCTCCCTCTCAGCAGGACTCCAAGATACATGAGTCACGAAGGATCCCTCCTACGCACATGTCCTTCTGTCCTTGCACACCTGGCCTCTCTCCTTAATGAATTCCCACACACCTGTCTCCGAACACCTGTAGGACTAAATAGAACGGAATATACTTTCTCTCACCTGCATTCTTCTCTTGTACATATATATCTGTGTCAGGTGTGTGTGTGTGTGTGTGTGTGTGTGTGTGTGTGTGTGTGTGTGCCCTGCCCACACACACACACACACACACACACCACATCGACACATGGCTGACAGAACAGACATGTCACTCCATTAGCGCAAGTTCCACGAGCATGTCACCTGTCAGGCCTGGTTTACCTGTCCCACTACCTACGCTGATCTGAGTACGCCCGAGGCACACCTGATCTCTCTTAATGTTCCGCTACGTACGTCATACCGGTTCAAACACACACACACACACACACACACACAGTAAGCAAGTCGTACATTACAACCCCTCTCCCCCACATGAAGGCGACGCTGCAGTAGAGGAAGGAGACCAGGTACCATGATCCCTTACCAGCTACTACGACCCTGCACGACCTCCTCACTTGGCACGTAGCTTTACCATTAAGGGCACGAATCACGATGACCTGCTCCACCTTCAGGGCGTTCCTCCCTTCCATCACCCGACACTCGCGCCTCCCTCACCACGCATCACGCCCTCGGAACGCCACCAAGACCTTCTGTGGTGATAAGATCTTGTGCCCCTTCCTTCCCTTACATAGGGCGTTTTCGTGAACCTATATAAGTTACTACGTTAGGAGCTTCGGGATCTTAGCTACAACTGACGCAGGGCAGGGTCTTGGGTGTTGTGTTGTGTTGTGTTGTTGGGGATGGTGAGAAATGTTATTGTGTGGTGCTATGGTTGTGAAAGACGCGTTATAGTGTGATGTAACAATTTCTCGCTGGGTAGATGGTGATGACAAGGAAGTTGCGTGTGGTGGGGGGGAAGGTATGAAGTGTTTGATTACATACCTGTCATACCTGAATGCTATTACTATTATGAATTATTATTGCTATTATTATTACTAGGATCCTTACGAGCTTCGTGTTTCTTCTCCACCTCGACTTTTATCACCACGACTTTCACGTTACCTTAATTACAGGTCCGTAGTGCTCTCTCTCTCTCTCTCTCTCTCTCTCTCTCTCTCTCTCTCTCTCTCTCTCTCTCGCCCACACAATGCCACACCCTCTCGCTCCTTCCTGCCTCCCCTCATGCTCTCATGCACACATTCATGAATATTCTCCTCCAACGTTCATGGTTTATTCAGGTATTTCAGTTCCAGTTAGAGTGCCTGAAGAATGGAAATTAATGGTGATGGTGATAATGGTGATGCTGATAGTGGCGGTGGTGGTGGCGGCGATTTGTCTTTGTCCCTGTCTCCTCTGTCTCTCTCTTTCTGTGCCGCCTACACCCACACACCCACTCCTGCCTACAGACTCTTAAAATACATTCCACGAAGTAATTTTACATTAGCCAAAAAATAAATACAAAAGAATCCCTCCCACCACGGGGCAGCAAAGGTCAGCGGGTGCATGATTAATAAAGGTCACACAGGCAGAACTTGGGTCAGGCGAATGAGAAATAACACGAATGCAAGGTCAGGCCCAGAATTCCAGAACAAGGCGGAGTTAAGTAATATACACCACTAATTTCCAGTTTGTTTAGCGTTTTCTACAGTTTTAAGTGATGGTTTATTCATTACTTATAAAGCCTGGGAATTGGTGATGCTGAGGACGTACAGTGGTAGATGAATGGAATAGCCTCAGTAATATATAGGTTTAAAATTAATTCTTTCCTTACAAAGCCTGAGAATCGGTAGATGCTGAAGACGTACAGTGGTAGATGAATGGAGTAGACTCAGTAATATTTGGGTTTAATTTATATGGTTAGGTAGGTCTTTCAAATAAGGCATGACAATATCCTTTTAGAGATGAAGAAACTGTAAATTTGAGGCGGAAAATAGAAATAAAAAAAAAGCAGGTTATTAGTACCGTGTCAATAGGGAGCTTTAAAGATTAGGCAAGTTTATGGATAGGAATGATAGGTGGAAATAGGTAGACATGTTGTATATAGAAACTGCCACGTGTAGGCCTAATAATTTCTTGCAGTTTCCCTTATTTTATTACATTCTTATGATGGAAACAAATAGGTATTATATACAGGGACTGCCACGTGTAGGCTTAATGGTTTCTTACAGTCTCCCTCAACTTATTACATTCTCATGACAGCAGAGGACTTGAGATTGAGGGAAAACGAGAAGTGGAAGTGAATGCAGAAGGTTACTCAGCTCCTGACCACCACGACGGTACCGCGACTCCTCAAAAAGGTTGCCTGCCGTTACCTGTCAGGGTCACGCTGTTATAAAGGCCACGAAAGGTCACCTGTTGCTATTCCCCTCAAGGTGTTATTGACGGAAATGTTAAAAGCGTCGCCCTCCGGCCATTCTGCATCTCTCGCAAAAGTTAAAAGAAAAGGGTCGGGGGTGGGAGGGAGAGAAAAAAGGCGGAAAAAGGCACAATACGCCCGCCTGTCATAAAAGTTTCCCGGGCGTCGTGGTGGAGGCAAGAAACACGTCTCCAAACACGAGCAGTGAAGACGTGACGGAGGAAGCAAAACGAGGAAGGAGGAGGAGGAAGAGGAAGGGGACGAGGAGGCAGCGGGGTGACCAGCGGCCGGCCTGACATCATGAGGAAAGGCAGTCGGAAAGAGGCGGATCTTGGGTGGACGGCAGCGGAAAAAGGAGAAAGGATGAAGGACAAAGTGAGAGAGAAGGAGGAAGAAGCATAAGAGCAAGAATAAGAAAAGAAACAGAGAACGTTTAGGGAGGAAAAGATGAAAATTATACTTTTATACAGATCAATAAATACTGAGACTGAAATACGCTTTTTTAATAATTTCTTTGAGTTTCGGAAAGTACGCGTTTCATAATAATAATAACAATAATAATAATAATAATAATAATAATAATAATAATAATAATAATAATAATAATAATAATAATAATAACAACAACAACAATACCTCCCATCAACCGTGAAATACTATTGTCCTCGTTCATCAAGGTAAAGAAAACGGGAACAATACCTTGACAGTAATCACAGAAAATGGACTTCCTTACTAACACGCTCTCTCTCTCTCTCTCTCTCTCTCTCTCTCTCTCTCTCTCTCTCATCAGTGAAGCAGGCCGCTGTAATGGTCACTTTTCACTAAAACTCCACCGTGTCATGCAGGTTGCGTCCACCGGCGGGCCAGTCAGCGCCTCCCCGGTTAGCAAACACCTGCAAAATTACACCTGATTGTCATTATCTCACGCTTCATCTTTTTTCTCCGTCATTTTTCCCCTTTTTTGTCTTTTTACATCTTTTCTTCTAAACAAAAAAGGTTTTCACGATATTTTTTCTCCTTTTCGTTCGTCTTTTGAATTTTTTTCTTTTTTTCTTTTTTTATTACGTTTCATCTTCCTTTAAATAAAATTAAGTCCTTCGCCACTTTCATCATCATCATCATCATCATCATCATCTTCTTCTTCTTCTTCTTAATAAAATAAACTCCAGGTACATTTTCCTTCCATTTTCTTCTTTCTTCATTGCATCTCATCTTCCAAAGAAACTTTTCCAGCATTCCAATACGAATTTTTACTTTCTTCATTGCATCTCATTTTTCACTAAACAAAGAAAGAAAAGAAAAAAACTTTCTGAATCTTAGTATCATTCATTTTTCTTATTTTTTCCCCCTTTCTTCATCACGCATCCTCTTCCTCTTCCAAAAGCTTCTCACAGTACTTAATTTTCCTCCCTTTCTTCTTCCTTCATTATGTCTTACTTCTCATCCTCCCCTTCCTCTTAAAAGAAAGATGGAAGGGGAAAAAAAAGGAGAAAGAGAAGAAACAGACTCTTAGTATCCATTCACGAACCTGCTGGCAGTAGCACCAAAAACAACAACACGCAAAAATGAGGTCCAGCCACACGCACATACAGACACACAACCACACGCAAGTAAACTCAGCTTTCCACAATCCCAACTTTTCCCCCTAAAAAAAAAAAAAAAAAATATCTTCCATGTGGTCGCTACTATCTTTACAATCCGGCGGTAGCACCAACAACAACACGCAAAAATGAACTCCAGCTACACGCACATACAGACACACAACCACATGCAAGCGAACTCAGCTTTTCACAATCCCAACTTTTCCCCTCTAAAAAAAACCTCCCATGTGGTCGCTGCTATCTTTACAATGCATTGGCTGGGTGCCACGGGAGCCAGGGAGCGCCTCGTTATCACCTCATTAAGCATCGTTCATGAATACTGATCGCAAACTCGCCCTTACTCACGCTAAAAACAACCCAGGCGCCTCAGAAATAATGGAGCAAAGAAGGTACAAAAAATGGGAAAAAAAGAAGAAGGGAAAGCCACTAACATGATTATCCTCCACCTAATGACACTTAATGATCCCAAACTACCTGCAAGTCATTACCCTGAGCCCTCGTAATCCCGCGGCAATTACGGTTCACGACACCTGCTAATTAGGACCATGCAAGCAGATAATACAGGTAAAAAACAGGTAAAAAAAAAAGACAAGGCCAGTACTTATCCATACAGGTGACCAGGCCACTCCTTACCTGTAAAAAGAGAGAAAAACACACGTAATTAGTAAAGTAGTCCAGGGTAATAATAATAACAATACTATTTTCTATCTGTAAACATTGGAGGGGTAAAAGCAAACAAATTAATAGTGTTATTGATGATAAAGAAGATAAATGCAAGATATTAATGAATCGTATATTTCACACGAGTATCGTCACATAAACACAAACGTAATTGGTGAAATGGCTTATAAACAGATGCGTTAACAAGCGCGGGTATTATACGGGTATTAAACGTAATATACAACACCCCCCCCCACAAAAAAAGAGAGGAGTGGGATATTGCACTTCTAAAAGAGAGGACTGGAATATTCCATACCCTGAAAAAAGAGGACTGGAATGTTTCCCCCTCACCCACCCACAAAAAAAGACGGAAAAAAAGGACATAATATTCACTCAAAACTAATGAATAAATGAATATATAAATAAATAAAAAAATAAATAATAGGACTGGAATGTTCCAACCTTAAAAAAGAAGACAGGAATACCCCTTCGAAAAATGTAACCCAAACAATTTTACCCTGAACTATTCAACCAAAAGATTCAACCACCCTATAACCCCAATAATTCAACCACAAAAGTTTCACCCCAAAAGTTTAACCCCAAAGGATTTAACCCCACAGACATAACCACACACTTATCACCCCATCCACGTCACCCTAAAGAGAAAACAGGAAACCACGTCAAAACCCCACATTTTTTTTTTCCATGCATTTCCACACCGAATCACAATCACATGATCTGAGCAAATCGGTAACCACGAGGCTGACTGGGAAAGCGGCGTGTATATATAACGAAAACGAGCCTCGGCAAATGTCACACCTCGCCTGTGAACACGAGGCTGACTGAAAAATGAAGCGTGGCGGAGCGAAACACGGTGGCGCTCAAATAACCGAAATATGTCGTGCTAAGTGACATCAATGAAACATGGTAATCGCTCACTACCATTACTACCATTACCACCATTACCCTCCCCTCAACACCATCCCCATCACCCGCACCACCCACTCCACCCTCGACGTGATACCCCAGCCATCCACGCACTCACGAATTCATGCATCCCTTTGTTCTGTACCTCACGTCTCCCCATCCAGCCTCCCTCTCCCTTTATCTCACTATTCCCCCTAAACCCTTTCCTCTATATATCTATTCTTTCTATTTTTAACATCCATTTTTCATTCCCCTTTATATCGTATTCACTATTCCCCTTCATCGTTTCTTTCACTTGTCTCTATTCCTTCAATTCTATCTATTCTTACTATCTATCTTTCCTCTCCCTTTATGTCTTATTCACTATTCTACATCCTTACTTACATTAATTCTCTCTGTTCTCCGTATTCTCCCTTCCATTCCTGCCCCATCTCCCCACTCCCATTACTGCCACTGGACGTAAGAAAATAAGGAAGGCGTAAGAACCCATAAGGGTTATACGTGGCAGTCCCTGTGTTGTTTATGTCACCCTCTCTCCCTTTTTTTCATCCTCCTCTCCCACGCCTTCCCATTCTCCCTGTCACTCATCTTACATATACTTCCCAATCTTTCAGCCCTGCAAATGTATCCTCACATATCCTACTATCCTTACAGCACATACTCAGCCACGCCCTTGCAACGCCACAGGTTTTACTTCATCCCTCCCACGCCAACACGACGCTCTCACGCCCCCGCCCCTCTCCCCACCTCCCACGCACTGCAGCTATGTCGCCCACGAGACTAATGCACGTCCTCGTTTTCTCTCTCATCTCCAAAGGTTTTCAGGGGAGATGAATGTAAAAATATTGAGGTCAGATGATGAGGTAGTTTTTTTTTCCCTTCCATTTGCGATATTTGTGGATAAATCAGACTTACCAAAGAGAGAGAGAGAGAGAGAGAGAGAGAGAGAGAGAGAGAGAGAGAGAGAGAGAGAGAGAGAGAGAGAGAGAGAGAGAGAGAGACTAATTTAATTCTCTTCCCACACGTTATTTGGGGACACGTTTTCTTTAACATAACCTTTCGTATTTTCATAAACAAACCTCTCTCTCTCTCTCTCTCTGGCGCGTGGCTCTGGGATGCATTACGGATTACCACGCTCTCTCTTACTCCACGTCAATGACACATGGGGGTGGCGGAGGGGGGGCAGAGAGGAGTGGAAATACAAGGTCTGATTATTAAGCATTACAAGGCCTTTATCTTGTAATTCCCCTGCCAGTGCACCTTGTAACTCATGTCCTGATCCCCCTGCTGTAACTTCCCTTCTATATTGTTGTACTCTCTCTCTCTCTCTCTCTCTCTCTCTCTCTCTCTCTCTCTCTCTCTCTCTCTCTCTCTCTGTTTTATATGATTTCTCAATTTTTTTTTCTATTTTTCTTCAGTAATCTCTTGTTATTATACTATATTATTCTTCAGTAAGTTCTTGATTTTACATTATTCTTCATTATTCTCTTGTTTTCATGTCATTCTTCAGTTATTTCCATTTTTTACACATTTTTCAGTATTTTTTTTATTTCAGTATTTTTTTTTTTTTTTTTTTTTTGTCGTTCTTCAGTGATTTCTTATAGTGGCGACCAAAACTCATCCCTTGCTATGTTTGTAGGCGTCACATTATCGGGTCCTGTCAAACTTCTGGATTAGTGGACACAGCCTTCTTGCAAATTGCTTCATTTATATGTGCATGTCATCAAGGCCAGATAATAACATTGTCTGTATAAAAAGAAAATAAACAAAGGAAAAGTCGCTGTAATGCAGAAGGTGTATAATGAACGAAAGAAGAAACATGAAAAGAAACTGGTTAAAAAGAAAAAAAAAAGGAAGGTAAGAAAAAAACAAAGATGAAACCTGGCGAAAGAAACAGGTCGAAGATAGAAGAAAGAAGAAAGAATAAATAAAAATAAAAAGAAAAAAAGCACCAAGACGAAACACACACACAAAAAAAAAGACCGAAAGAAAAAAAAATAAGAAAGACGAATAATTCAAGTAAACACGATAGAAAACTGAAAAAAAGAAAAAAAAGAAAGTAAAGAAAGGAACGAGTACAGACAGGTAAAGGCGACAAACAGCACAAGTGAAGACAAAAATAACGAGGGAAGAAATAAGGAAACCAAGATACATAAGTAAACAGGTAAAGGTAACTCGCAGTACAGGTGTTGCGGGAGGGGTGGGGGGGGGGAGGCTGGAGAACGAAGGTTGGCTGCCGCACGACCCTAATTATAATGTATCTGAGTTACACCACCACCACCACCACCACCACCACCACCACCACCACCACCACCACCACCGCCACTATCACAAAACAACACAGCCTGCTTGCATCCAACTACCAACAGCTTATCGGGTCCTCATTAACCTTATCAAAGCCACCCGTTGCTTCAGTCTCCCTCCCTCTCCCTCTCTCTCGGTGTTACCTGCCGCCTTGATATCCTTCTCGCAGGTAAGTCAGGTGTGGATGGTTGTTTGAAAGGCCTAAGGCAAGCCACGCCTCACTTTGTACCCACAGAAATGCGGCTGCAGCTACAGGGGGCAGGTAACAGAAGGTACTACTGACGATGGGGTGAAGGGTGCTGACGAAGGGGTGAAGGTGACGAAGGGGTGAAGATGAGTGCGAGGGAAGGGCAAAGGTGAAGGAAAATAGGGAAAGGGAAAAATTATAAGAAGTGGAATTGAGGAAAGGAATGGTGAGAGAGAGAGAGAGAGAGAGAGAGAGAGAGAGAGAGAGAGAGAGAGAGAGAGAGAGAGAGAGAGAGAGAGAGAGAGAGAGAGAGAGAGAGAGAGAGAGAGAGAGAGAGAGAGAGACGAAAGGGAAAAACCAGGTAAACAATTAGCAAATTAATGAAGACGGAGAGCAAGTGAGAAGGACAAGACAGGTGGGAGAAGAGTCACAACAGGAAGGCGACAACACACCTACACACCTGTCCTTTCACCCCCCCCAACAACAGCTCCACCTCTTCTGGTATTACTGTTACGTCTCCCCCTGGAGCTGCACCTTCCTGCTCCTCCTCAGGCAAAGAATCAGTTATACCCAAGTTGTACACCTGATCTATTTACAGTTCCTTTGTATCTCAGAGCAAGGCAAACACTTCACTGACATTTACTGACGGCTTTACTCCACTAACCAACGCGCCAATGGAGATACAGTGTCGTAAGCTTAGCAGTGTTGTAAGTTTTATACACACAAATATTCACAGGTGTAGGTTAGGTGTACATATAGGTAAGGTATGATTGATTGAAGGGTAGGTGATCTTCATACACCTGTGATCGAACCCACCTGAGGCCTTTCTCCACACATTTTCTCGCTAACTTTTCCAGGCTGCCTCCCATCTCGGCACTCCTCCGCAGCTCCTCAAAGGTAACGCGGGAACAAGGTAACGCTCCTACTTCCACAGCTTCAAGGGCCGCCTTCTGATGCCTCCTCTTCTACTCCTCTACTCTCTCCCATTCCCGCTCCTTCAATCAGCCAATCTCCAAGACGAATCAGGGAACGTCCTTTCTGCAGATGTGTTCCCGGGAGGCGTGCGGCGGCCAGGCGGGCGTGCAGTCAGGCGGTCAGACCTTGCTCCTTCTGACCAAAGATACGCCAGGACACCGTTTTCCTTCTCGACACGTTAGATTTTTGCCTTTACTTTCCGTCCTGATCTTAAGATACGGCAGTTTTGCTTCTTTTTTTTTTATCTATTTTGTTTTTGTTTTTGTTTTCAGGACGTCCGGTAAGTTTTTTTTTCTTCTATTTTTTTTTTTTTTTTTCCTGCTTTGCCAAACACGTCCAGTAAATTTCGCTCCGTCACAAAGACAAGTTATTTCCTCACATCTTCACACCGCCACTCCCGCTCCTCGGCAGAGCCCCGTGGCTGCATCAGGGCCTTCAGGAGCTGTTCTGAATACGACCACCACTCCGCTGCCGCCCTCAGGAAGGCCCATCGGGGCGGCTCACTTCTGAAAGTTATCTCTTCACACTTTATAAATCTTCCGAACGAGCGTCTGAGAGGACCCTGGCTAATGCTATCACGTCGGGAGCTCTCAGAACTTGGTCCCCGGGGAGCTGGAAAGACCCCTGCTGCTGACGAAGTGAAGACGATGCACCGCGAGGAAGAGAGGGAACGCGGAGAAAGAGAAGAGAGGGAGAGAAGAAGAAGAAGAGGAAACGGCTACAATCTGCTTCTCCTCCACCCTCCAATAGAACTGACTCGACTGGGTATGAAGGAAGCCATCTCCTCCTCCTCCTTCTCTTGCACCCCCACCTCCTCAACTCCCCCTCATCCTCCTCTGCCGCCGCCGCTACCGCCAGCCTGTAGTTGAATCCGTGTGGTTTCAACTGACCACAACTGTAGGAGGGTCACGTCTCGCCTTACAAGAGAAGCTTCACCGGAGTTTTGAGAGAAGGAGGACGTGGCTTTGACTTTCATCAGACACCTCGACGCCTCACCAAGCACATTCATCACCATCACCACCACCACCACTACCACCACTACACCTACCAGTACTATTCAACAGCAGACATAAACACGAGCAGCACGGTAGGACTTTTTCGCAGCTTTGACGTTCATCAGACACTTCAACCCCTTACACTCACCACCACCACCACCACCACTACTACTACAACCACCAGTACCATTTAACAGAAGCCAGGTAAACACGAGGTAAGGCAGCACGGTAGGACCTTTCTGTCAGGCCATTAGCATACCTCAAGGGGGGAGGCTGAGGTTGCAAGGCCGCCTGAGATTCCTAAGCTCCAGCCAGAGGGAGATGAGATCCTTTTTAAGAGAAGAATCTCACCTGCCATGACACAGATAGAGAAGGAGAGACAGCAGGAGAGACAGACCGAGCCCGTATCATTCAAGACAAGAGTGAGGTAAGTTAGTGTAATGAGAGATGTACAAAAAAGTGTTCTTGTGTTTGTCTGGTGATGTGTGTGGTGTGGGTGGTGTATAGCCAACGTGGTGATGAAGTGTGGTGATGCCTAAGGATGGTGATGGCATGAAGCGAGGGAGAGTCAAGATGAAAACAGTGATTGTGAGTGATTGCCATATTAGTGAGTGAGTGATGGAGGCGATGATGAGTGAGAGTTGTGAGC
>NC_087178.1:17777250-17807250 GCF_035594125.1 Scylla paramamosain
CATGGGAGGCGACGAAGGGAGGATGAGGAAATCAAGAGGGGAGAACTGGTAGGGGGACAGGAGGGGGTGTAACAGGTAGAGGAATGGAGGGGAGGAATACGCGAGAGGTCAAGGAGGTAGGGTCAGCGGGCAGAGGTCGTACTTCCCCCCTCCCTCTTCCTCTCCTCTCCCTCAGTCCTCCCCACCTACATCCCCTTTCCCTCCCAGCCTACTCTCACTTTCACCTCACCGTCTCCTCCTTCCTCCTCCCCTCACCGCCTCCTCCCTCCTCCTGCTCCCGTCGCCGCCTCACCACCTCCCCGCCTACATACATGAAAACAACTCATTCCTGTCTCGTGGCATGCGTCCTCCTTCTCTTCAGTCTCCCCACACTCACTCCTGGGCAGCGAAGTGACTCGGGAACACAGAGGAGTAAAAAAATCTCCATCTTTTTACACTTCAAGTAACAAAGAAGCTGAGATCGATGCGCAGTGGACCCACACACTCATCCACGCACCTCCAAGTCCCAGTATCAGTAACGAACCGCAGACAGTGGGAATTTTAGCACAAGCAGGTAAGGTGATAGGTGCGCCGGGTAATCAAGGAGCAGGTGGAGGTAAGCAAGACACAAGCGCGCCTGTAATGCTAATGAGCGCCAGGTATGAGGGGAAGAGGGATGGGAAAGAGCCAGGAAGGATGGGAAGGTCCTACCATACCAGCCTACCTAGCCAAGGTCCCGGCCTATTCCCACGTACTACAGAGGGAGGGAGGAGGAAGAGGAGGAAGGAAGGAAGGAACGAAAAGGAACAAAACGTGAAGGGGATGGCAGGATGGGAAGAAACGTGAGAAGCAAAGATGAAAGGGATCACAACAGAAGCGGGGGAGTGTTGCGTAGAAGAAGGAGACAGAGATGGAAGAGGCGAAGGAGGAGGTGGAGGAGAGGTGGATAAAACAAACAAGGTGACGAAGATGCAAGAAGGATTAAGTTCCCTTGAATATTCATCGCAAACACATGACTTCGCACCTTACTCTGGCGGCAGGAAGGCGAATGCTGATGGAGTTGATGTGTGTGTGAGGGACGGCGGTGAGGCGGGAGGGAGGGAGGCTGTGAGGCGCGGAGATCAGAGAACCGACGAATGGAAGGCACGAGAGAGAGAGAGAGAGAGAGAGAGAGAGAGAGAGAGAGAGAGAGAGAGAGAGAGAGAGAGAGAGAGAGAGAGAGAGAGAGAGAGAGAGAGAGAGAGAGAGAGAGAGAGAGAGAGAGAGAGAGAGAGAGAGAGAATGTACAGGCAGTCACGAATGATACTTTCACGCGTAAAGGAAGCTTGTGAAAAATAGAGATGAAAGAGAAGAAGAGACATGAAGACGGAAAAGAAATGGTAGAAAAGACGAAAATAGAAAGTCGTGGAGAGAAAATAGGGAATAATATCGCAAATAACACACACACACCAAAAAAAAAAAAAAAACATGAGTGTAAGACACCAATGAGTCAGAATACGATGACTTATGAAAAAAAGAAGAAAAAAAAAAAGAGAAAATCGCACAAGAAAAATCTGGAATAATATCATTACCATACACATCATTTTTTTTTTTACAAGAGACAGATACGAACAAGCAGGAAAATAATACCTTATGAAATACAACAGAGAAAGTGTGTGAACGCGGTGCAGAGTCAGCGAGGGAATTGGGAATGCAGTAGCGATGGTGAGTGAGTGAGTGAGCGAGCAGAAGCCACGCGTGAGGAGGCGAGGGAGAGGAAAGGCTGCGCTGAGAATATTACTAGTCTGTTGAAATGGAGGAATCTTGCACCCAGACCTGAGGAATGTGTGGGGAAAAGTGTGATGCTACTGACGACGATACGAGGAGGAGAAGGAGGAGGAGGAGGTTAAGTAGGGGAAGAAGGTAAGCACGTCAGGAGAAAGAAGTGAAGGAATCCTAATGAGAGATGACACAGAGTAATTTGGCGTATTTTAAGTGACCCCTGGCGACCACATCCCGTTGTTATTCCTCCTCCTCCTACTCCTCTTCCCTCTTTCTTCCTCCGTCGCGTCTTCGGTCAGCTGTTCTGGGCGCCATAAAGCCAAACAGTGCAAAGCGGGGGTGGCCACAAGCCCTCGCAAGGACCTCGATTCAAATTCCCTTTTAGACACGAGCCCCGCCAAGCCGCGTCTCGTTGTCCCTGTGGCAGCCGAAACATTTCTCCAGGGATGCGAGGGGAGGGTGTTCAGGCGAGGAGGAGGAGGAGGAGGAGGAGGAGGAGGAGGAGGAGGAGGAGGAGGAGGAGGAGGAGGAGGAGGAGGAGGGTGGTAGTGTTGTATGGAGGTGACATAGGGGTTAATATTATAGTGCGTGTGCGTGTGTGTGTGTGTGTGTGTGTGTGTGTGTGTGTGTGTGTGTGTGTGTGTGTGTGTGTGTGTGTAGACAAACAAAGATCCCACGGGGTGTATCTAACACTGCCGTCGCTACTGTGTGTGTGTGTGTGTGTGTGTGTGTGTGTGTGTGTGTGTGTGTGTGTGTGTTTGGGGAGACAATACACGGCGCAGGAAACAAGTTTGGGTAACACATACACAATAGCTACAGTGTTCCGTGTGTGTGTGTGTGTGTGTGTGTGTGTGTGTGTGTGTGTGTGTGTGTGTGTGTGTGTGTGTGTGTGTGTGTGTGTGTGTGTGTGTGTGTGTGTGTGTGTGTGTGTGTGTGTGTGTGTGTGTAAGATCCCCCCATGAAATATCTTCCGTACAAGCATACACAAAATTAATCGCAAGAAACATTAAGAAAACTCAAACTGGCAGGTAGGCAAAGCAATCAGCAACACCTGAGGAAGACACAGGTTCCCACACAAGCCACTTAATCAACCTGATCCTCCACCTCCACCTCCTCCTCCTCCTCCTCCTCCACACACCTGCAAGCTCAATGGATCAAGCGCGGTACCCAAGGTCAGAGCTCCACACCTGTCCCACACACCTGTCGCGACTCCACACACACACATTTCACCGCTAGTGTCAGGTGTAGTTACTGTGAGCCTTGAGCCAAATGCTGCCTGCCTGCCTCTTACTTCTCTCTCATCTTTACTTAATTCTCAACTATTTTCTTGGTTTATTTCGTCTAATCCTCCACCCACAACACCAAAGAAACTTCTTAAGTACCAGATTATTTAACTGTGTCCTTGTGTGTGTTTGTGTGTGTTTTTTTTCTTTTTTTTATTCAACTTTGTCTTTTAAACTTTTTCAGCAGCTTAATTCGTGCAATCCTGCCGCTAACGACGCAAACTTTCCAAGGATTACATTATTTGACTGTGTGACTTGCTGGTAATCTCCGGCATTCCTTTTAAAAACATGAGAGCGTAAGAATGTAAAGGAACTGAAAAATAAAATACAAAAATAATAATAATCCAGGGGGTCTACACGTGGCAGTCCCTGTATGAAGCGCACCAAAATATATCCACCAACCACTCCCATTCACAAATTTGTCTCATCTTCTTTTAAAGCTCCCTATTGACTCAGCACTAACAACCTGATTACTGAGTCTATTCCAGTCATCTACTACTCTATTTGCGAACCAATTTCTTCCTGTCTTTTTTTCAGTCTTCGTATTTCTCTCTCTCTCTCTCTCTCTCTCTCTCTCTCTCTCTCTCTCTCTCTCTCTCTTTTCTTTCATCCCATCTCCCTATCAAAGAACCATAAGCAGTTTAATAAGTCTATAAAGGGACGATGTATACAATTTCCACGACAGTTTTCCTCTCTCTCGAAGGAGTGTGAGTTTTATTTATTTATTTTTTTAGTGTGTATCTTTTTATCCGTGCGAATATAGCACTTAACGACACAGCAAAGGGCCAGTCAGTCTATACAATGTCCATTATAATCCCTAATGCTCGGGGATAAGATTATAAATGTGTGATTATATTCCTCTCGACTCTTCTACAATGGTCGTCTTTTAATTTCGAGAGGTCTGGAAAAATTGTTTACACGGAGGGTCACACACTTAAAGGAAAAGGGAGAAAAGAAAGAAAATAAAGTAAAAACGTTAATCTTGTCTTGTATAAGCTTGAAAACCATTTTTAGTACAAATTATAAGTGACTAAGATTGATTGCGGGGAAAAATGCCGAAGAATAAAGGGTTAAAGACACGAACACACACGTAAACAAGAGTACAACAGATCCGACAATCTATACAAAAAATCCCCCTTGCTCCACGCCACCGCCACCTCATTCATAAACACACACAATAAAGAGTTAAACATACGAACAAACACGTAAACAAGACCACAACATATCCGTCAGTCTACTCGTACACAAAAGTCCACTAAAGGCCACTGCTCCACGTCACCTCATTCATAAACACATCAACCACCCACTCACAAACCCATCCTCGTATTTACACTCACAACACTCGATCCGTTCATCCACTTCCCTATTGGCGAACTCATTCTCATCTTTCTCAACCCCCATCACTACACATATAAGGAAGATAAACGCACATTTTTCCTCTTTTTTCTAATCTACCCGTCAAGGCAAAAGAAACTCAACACGCGCATACACACCAGCACACTATATAGCAACACCCCCCACCCAGTCCCCCTCCTGTCCTCGGCGGGGCGATGCGCGGCGGTGACAGCTGGCGAGGCTCTGCTCCTCATATGGCGGACAAAAATTTGCTCCTCGTTCCTATAAAGCCACATGGAGTCATCTCTTCTCGCTTTACGGGCGGCTCAGACCTTTCATAAGGCCCCTTACTACAATGGAAGAGGAGGAGGAGCAGGAGGAGGAGGAGGAGGAGAAATACGAAGAAAGGGAAGAGGACAATGAAAGGGACGACAACAACGATGACTTGGGCGAGGAGGATACACAGTGAGAAGAGGAGGAGGAGGAGGAGGAGGAGGAGGAGGAGGAGCACGTGTTTCAGCCAATGCCTCCTTTAAAATACCCTTCAGGAAGACCCACAAGCCAGGCGAAGAGAGAAATGAAAGGCTGCGAGGTAGGAGCAACACGGAGGGAGAGAGAGGGAGGGAGAATAGGTGGAGGAGGGAGGAAGAGTAGGTGGAGCAGCGAGGGAGCATACGTGGAGAAGCCTCAGGTGGAAACTCCAGTTAAGAAAAGTCAACAGGATTAGAAGAAAAGAAGGAAGAATAAAGTTTGGAGCTACGAGTTGGCGAGAGTAGCGAGAGAGAGAGAGAGAGAGAGAGAGAGAGAGAGAGAGAGAGAGAGAGAGAGAGAGAGAGAGAGAGAGAGAGAGAGAGAGAGAGAGAGAGAGAGAGAGAGAGAGAGAGAGAGAGAGAGAGAGAGAAACAAGGTCGGAGGAAAGGAACAATAACCTGCCAGAACTTTCCTCTCATCTCCCTCCTCCTCCTCCTCCTCCTCCTCCTCCTCCTACCACTACAACCACACCTGTCACCCTGTCTATGAGCCAAAGGTGTGCATGATCCTATATCTGAGTAACACCTGCCGCAGAGGGGAGGTGACTCAGCAGCAAGGAAGCACAGGTGAGCTCTTTAATTAACCTCAGGCGAAAACGAGGCAAGGTGAGACAAAAAGGGAGAGAGCATGGGTAGAAAAGATAGTAGCAAATGGATGAAAAAAACGTAACGAATGTGAAATGCTCTTGGGTAAAAGGAAAAGAACAAACATGGGGTTTAATATACGAGAGAGAGAGAGAGAGAGAGAGAGAGAGAGAGAGAGAGAGAGAGAGAGAGAGAGAGAGAGAGAGAGAGAGAGAGAGAGAGAGAGAGAGAGAGAGAGAGAGAGAGAGAGAGAGTGAGTTAGTAGTAGTAGTAGTAGTAGTAGTAGTAGTAGTAGTAGTAGTAGTAGTAGTAGTAGTAGTAGTAGTAGTAGTAGTAGTAGTAGTAGTAGTAGTAGTAGTAGTAGTGAAATACATGAGAAAGAATCGCCCTCTCCTTCTTCTCTCTCGTTAGGGGAAAAAAAAAAGAAAAAAAAAAAGAGCAAAACTGTATCGAAAACCAAGGGGAACAAATTGAAACAAAACGAATGTTATGGAAAAAGGAAAAAAGTCAGACAGTGCAGTGGGAGGGTTCACATCCACACATCCTTTTCCTACATCCACCTACATCCACTTGAAGCCTGAAACACGACCAAGTGGATACAAGTACAACCTTTATACCTGCCTACCGTACTTCTTCCACCTGTCCACTAAACAAATCACCTGAAGCATTCCACCTGCTCCTTAGACCACCTGAGTAACGCCACCTATCTGATAACACCTGCAATTAGTACCTGCGCACCTTTCCTGACCACTTCACACCTACCCAGACCCACCGGGAGAACATCAGTAGGCGGATTACCACCCCACACCTATTTCCACCTATCTACACCTTTGAGTCACTCCACTATAACTCATCCACCTGCCTATGTCCACTCACCTTTTACCTGCACCCAAACAGTACCGCCTGACCCAATCTGCTGCCCTACCAACCACCTGCCGCCGTGTGCTGGGCAGCCGCTGACCTCAACTAGGTACAATATGCGGCACGCGCCACACCTGGGCTCACCTGGAGGGGTTACAGCCGCCGCACCTGACTCATACAAGCTGTTGAGCGCACCTGTGAAGCAACGACAACACCTTAACCCAATTGTCTGCCACCTGGAGACTAATTGGCACCACCTGCGCCCATAGGTATAGACCAGAGCACCTGTCATCACTCTACACACCTGCTTGATGTCTGACACCCGCCCCACCTGAAGGCACAATTGGGCAAAGGTATTATATTCCGCACAGGTATTATAATGATCACCTGTAGGGACTTTCATTGGCTAATACTGAATACGTGTCTTGATTTGTACCTTGGCAGCTTCTCAGGTACAAAAGATTCAGCCAGGTGTAAGTAATGTCCTTTTTATGTCCCTTAGAAGTACAACACAATGCAAGGATTAATACCAACTAACTACTATACAATATACTTTTTCTTTGAGTTCATTCTGTCTATACATTTTCCTTACTCATTAAAATCATAACACTTTTAAGGAAAGAAAAAAAATTCTTCGTAAAATTTTTCACTGTCAAGCCTTGTACCTTTCCCTGGGAGTGAAAGATGGAAAGCGAGGGAAGAGGGGAGGGAGGGAGGGAGAGAGGGAGGAAATGGCAAGGAAAAGGAGACAGAGAGGGAAGGTGAGAGGACAAGGCAAGGAAAGGAGGGAGGTTATTCTTTAGGTGGAGAAAGGGGGAGGAAAAAGGCAAGGAAAAGAACACAGGGAGAGAAGGTAGGAGGACAAGGTAAGGAAAAGGAGGGAGGTTATTCTTAAGAGGGAGGGAGGGAGGGAGGGAGAGAGGGAAGAGACATAGTTTTAAATGATTTTTACCATCGTGGGCCACAACAAAGAGCGGCGTCCATTAGGGAATCAGGTACTTTTAAGAGGCAAACTACGTCTCCAGGATGGAAGGGCGTTGGAGAGAGAGAAAGAGACGGAGAGAGAGAGGGGAGGGAGAGTGAGAGAGGGGAGGGATGGGAAGGTGGGGTGGACACAAAAAAAAAAAAAAAATAAGGGAACAGAAGGGGAGAATATGGGACGGTTTGAAAAGGCAGAGAGAGAGAGAGAGAGAGAGAGAGAGAGAGAGAGAGAGAGAGAGAGAGAGAGAGAGAGAGAGAGAGAGAGAGAGAGAGAGAGAGAGAGAGAGAGAGAGAGAGAGAGAGAGAGAGAGAGTATAAAAAACAAGAGGGAACGATAATAAAATAAAGAAAAAGTGAAACTGACTCTCAAGGAAGAAATGTGAACGGCAAGGGAGAAAGAAAAAAATGAGAAAAGAAATGCAACAAGGAATAAATAAAAAAAAAATAGTGAAAGAGGTGATGAAATGGAGAAACCTAAACAGCAAATTCCTCCTCCTCCTCCCCCTCCTCCTCCTCCTCCTCCTCCTCCTCCCGCAGCGCCGAGAAAGTGGAATGTCTGTGTGATGTGTAGTCTTCAAGGTGGAGAAGATGGGAGAGAGAGAGAGAGAGAGAGAGAGAGAGAGAGAGAGAGAGAGAGAGAGAGAGAGAGAGAGAGAGAGAGAGAGAGAGAGAGAGAGAGAGAGAGAGAGAGAGAGAGAGAGAGAGAGAGAGAGAGAGGCACTACAGAAAAGAAAAAAAAAATAGGAGGAAGAGGAGGAGGAGGAGATGCAGAGGGTGTTGGGAGGCGAATAAATATTTCAGTGGGCCAGGAAAAGAAAAATTTGCTACAAGGTTCACTCAGACATACACAGATGCGCAAACAGAATACATTGATGTTTTTTTTTTTTTACTCAACTCGTATACATAGAACTTGGTGACGTGTGTGTGTGTGTGTGTGTGTGTGTGTGTGTGTGTGTGTGTGTGTGTGTGTGTGTGTGTGTGTGTGTGTGTGTGTGTGTGTGTGTGTGTGTTTGCTTTCAAGTCACGCAGGATATGGAATATAATACAATTTGGTTAGATACTCGTAACTTTGGAAAAAAAATACTGTCTGATTCTGTGTCTATATGGGTCTTGCATCTCTCTCTCTCTCTCTCTCTCTCTCTCTCTCTCTCTCTCTCTCTCTGACTCACCCACAACACACAGACATGTACACACTGAGGAATTACATCACCACCCCAGCAGTACCACCCCTCCACCTCGTCACCCCATCACCCCTCCCCTCATCACCACCAGCAGGACGCGAAAGGAAAGAGCGTGAGCTTGACTAAGGAAGTGACGTCACCACCACCACCACCACCACCACCACCACCTCAACCACCATGACAACCTCGGAAAAAAAAATAAATAAATAAAAAAAATTTCGACCACAAGCAAATATAAAATTCAACGTTGATAACATTCACAAACCTCCTTCCATTTTCTCTCAGTAATTACATCCTATACTTTTTTTTATTTATCAGCCTCTCTCCCTCCCTCTCTCTCTCTCTCTCTCTCTCCCTTTGCCCTTCTCCAGCCCCACCCCGCCCTGTTCCCTCCAGTTTAGGCAAGTTCTTAATCTCTCGTGTTATCGGTAAGTGAAACTCAAAGACCTAACTTGCCGCTGATAAAACTCCAATTTAAGGGAGTTTATGAGGGAACTTTGAGAGAAAACGTCGTGTCTCCCCCGGCTGACTCCTGCCTGATAGAAAACGAGGCGACTTACATGGGACACTATGCTGCTAAAAGACACTATTTGTTAGGAAGGCTCGCCGCAAAATCCAGGAAGAAGAAAATAAGGAAATGCCAAGTGAACGAAAGTCTTGCAAATAAAACATGAGACTAATGCAAGATAAAGATGTCTGCCGCCAAATCTAGGGAAGAAAGGAAGGAAATACTAACATAAAGACAAGGAAATGAGGAAATACTGCAATTTAACGAAAACCTTAATTAATAAAACATGAGGTAAAGCAAAAAATAAACATGCTGGCCGCAAAATCCAGGAAGAAAGGAAGGGAATAATAACATAAATAAAAAAAAAGAAAAAAAAAAAAAGAAAATAAGAACACACTGTAATCTAACTAAAACTTTAAAAAGAAAACATGAAGCTAATGCAAAAATAAACATGGCCACAAAAAAAAAAAAAAAAGAAAAGCGGGGTAACTAAATAAAAGTCTGGGATATAAAATTGGACATGAATGAACCTTAAGAACACGTAACACGCTGAAATATCAATGATAACCACAGAAAAATCCCATGATACACTTGTGAGTTTATAAGAGAAGGAAAGATATAGCCAGACATGGAAAGAGATGTGGAAGACAGCCATTGAATTTGTCTCTATCTATCAGTTCATTCTTCCGTCTATCTATCCATCCCTCAGTCTATTTTTTTTTATCTCTCTATCTAACCATTCACTTTTCTATCTATCTGTTTATCTATCCATTCATTGCTCTACCCGTCTATCAATAATTATTAATCCACCAATCTTTTAGCGTGTATACATACCAAAAGAGAAAGAGAAACACACACACACACACACACACACACAAACACACACACACCATGACTCATCTCACCATTTCACCTGTAATTACCTCCTTTAACCCACGACCTCCACCTCCTGCCTGTCAACCAACACAACCCTTGAACTGGCGACGACGCAACTACCTAGAATATTCAACTTTCCACCCACTCACACACTATCGGGGCTGAGCAGGTGGCGCCACGAAGGCTGGGCATACATATCGAGGCCACACCAGCTGCCGGACACTTGCAATATGAAATCTTACAGGTGCTGCTAAGGTTCTCCAGAGACTTGGATTCTGAGGAGCCAACTCACTGATCTACACTCACAGAAAGGGAGGAAGGAAGAAAGGAGGGATGGAAACGGAGATGAAAAAAGGAAGGGAAAAAAAGAGGGAAGAAGATGGTGGATGATTAAAGGAATATAATACGTTTGACTGATCTACACTTACAGAAAGGAAGGAAGGAAGGAAGGAAGGAAGGAAGGAAGGAAGGAGGCATGGTAATGTGAAAATGGAGAGGAAGAAAAAAAAAAAAAAGGAAAAATGATAGTGAATGACTTAAGAAATAATACGTTTGGCTGATTTACACTCACAGGAAGGAAGGAAGGAGGGATGGTAACTTAGAACTGAAGAAAGGAAGGGGAAAAAGAAAAATTAAATATATATAATAATATAATAACATGATTTGGTGCAACGGCAACCTTTACATTGAGGAGGTTATTGTTAGATTACAAAATAAGGAAGGAATGAAAGAAGTACAGGAAACGAAGGAAGGAAAGATGGAAACATACAACTAAAGAATGAGAGAAAAAAAAAAGATAAAACAAATGCAACGAAGATTATGATTTTGAGCCGGTTAGTATAAAAAATGAAGAAAGGAAGGAAGGAAAGAAGGAAGGATGAAAACATGAAAATGAAGAAAACAAAAAAAAAAAAAAGGAAGGAAAAGAATAAAGAAAATATATATACACACAAACACACACTTATTTGAGGACTAAAAAAAGAGAGAAGGAATGGAATAAATATGGATAATTAAGTAAGAAAGAAAGGAAGGAAGGAAGGAAGGAAGGAAGGACAACATTATGAGAGAAAAAAAAAAAAAAAAGATGGAGAGGGACTTGGATTTTTAGGGGTAACTGAACTGAAGTTAAAAATAAGGAAGGAAGGAAGGAAGGAAGGAGTGAGGCAGGGAAGGAATAGAATATGGAACAACGAAGGAAAAGGAAGGAGAAGAAGAGAAGGAAGGGAACTGAAAGGAATGGCAAAAAAGAAGAGAAACTAATATCGTTTATCCCTCCATATAAAAAATAAACAAGAAAAAACAAACATTTAATAAAAACAAACTCTCGAAATAATGGAAATGAAGAAAAGAAAAAGACGAAAAAAAAGATGAAAACAAACAAGAAACGAGGAAAAAAATAACGTACATTTAGTCATTGCATCAAGAAGTAACACGGTAATGACAGGGCATGACAACAGCTTCTGGTTCTCACGGTAGCAAGATGTTGGAAGTTAAGAGTCTTCAAGGTGTAAGAAAGGTAAGCGTAGAGAAATGAAGTGTAAATATCAAAGGGTCACATTAGAGAGAGAGAGAGAGAGAGAGAGAGAGAGAGAGAGAGAGAGAGAGAGAGAGAGAGAGAGAGAGAGAGAGAGAGAGAGAGAGAGAAAAGTCTAGTCCATTTATTCTGTTTGCTCTGAAGCTGAAGAAGAAAAATATATGATACCAGATGGGGTGGCTGCAGCTGGTGAGAGAGAGAGAGAGAGAGAGAGAGAGAGAGAGAGAGAGAGAGAGAGAGAGAGAGAGAGAGAGAGAGAGAGAGAGAGAGAGAGAGAGAGAGAGAGAGAGAGAGAGAGAGAGAGAGAGAGAGAGAGAGAGAGAGAGAGAGAGAGAGAGAGAGAGAGAGAGAGAAACATATGGAGAAAAAAATAAATACCAAAAAATTAACAAAACATATCGTACAGAAAAATGAAACACTCGAAAACCAACGCGCCACATTCCCGTGAAAAAAAAAATAAATAAATAAAATAAATAAATAAATAAATAAAAAATAAATAAATAAAAATATAAAAAATAAATAAAAATATGTACATGTATAAACAAACCCGAATAATAATAATAATAAAGAGAAACCCCCAAAAAAGACCTCAAATGTCACCTTTCCCAGAGCTCCCCACTGCCCTCCATTAAAAAAAAAAAAAAAAAACCGCGTGGCAGAGAGAGAGAGAGAGAGAGAGAGAGAGAGAGAGAGAGAGAGAGAGAGAGAGAGAGAGAGAGAGAGAGAGAGAGAGAGAGAGAGAGAGAGAGAGAGAGAGACGGGGTGAAATGAAAAAAAAAGTGAAATGAAGGAAAGGAAAGGAAAGGAAAAAAAAAGAGAAAGGAAAGGAAAATAAAACGAAAGGAAAGAAAGGGGAAGAACAGAAAAGGAATGGAAAGAGAAGGAAGAGGAAAAGAAAGGAAAGGAAAGGAAAGAAAGAGAAATAAAAGGAAGGAAAACAAAGAAAGCGAAAGGAAGGGAAGGGAAGGGAAGAGAAAAGAAGGGAAGGGAAGAGAAGAGAAGAGAAGAGAAGAGAAGGAAAGGGAAGGGAAGGGAAGGGAAGGGAAGGTAAGGGGAGTCAATGGGGTCAACGGTGGCAACCTTGACCTCTCTTTGACCTCCTTCTTCGCCTCCCAGCAACGGCAACATATGACTGTCTTCATCGGCAGGTGTGTGTGTGTGTGTGTGGATGAGTTGGGAGTTGTGGTCATGTCCTCTATAATACTTAACCTAACCTAACTTAACCTAACGTAACTTAACCTAACTTAACCTAACTTAACTTAACCTAACCCAACTTAACCTAACCTAACGTAAGGAAAAAAATATGAAAACAGACTACATATAAAGTACAAGACATCTAAGTGTATCTTACATTAGCTACCATCACAATTATAAAGTAAAAAAAAATATGACCAAAATAAGTTGCCAAGTACGGGGCACGAATACAGAAGCCAAATTAACTAAACCTGACATAACACCACCTAACAGAAAACGTAACAAATAACAAAGGTAGACTAAAAAGAAAGCTTATTTACCTAAACTTCACGTATCCTAACCTAATACGAAACAAAACTTAACCTAACCTAACCTCGCCTAACCTAACCTAACTCCAAAAGAAACCTTGACCAAAACAGACTAAATATAAACCTAACCTTACCTAACCTTAAGTGACCTACCTTGACCTAACCAAAACAAAACAAAAAATATACACCTACCCTTACCCAACCTTACGTAACCTAGCAATTACCAGCAGAAAACCTGGCCGGACTAGAGAGGCGTAAAGAGCACGTGCGAGGCGAGTACAGGGATTAAAGGCGAAAACAGGTGTGCTGGCAGGTGACAAAATATTAACTCGTGGGTGTATTTGCTCACCGTCTTAGGACAACATCCTCGTTGGGTTTATTTGTACCTAATGTGTGTGTGTGTGTGTGTGTGTGTGTGTGTGTGTGTGTGTGTGTGTGTGTGTGTGTGTGTGTGTGTGTTTGTGTGTATGTGTGTGTGTGTGTTTACTGCGTGAGATAGAAAGACAGGGAAGCGGGGCGCGGCTGGAAGAGGGAGGGAAGGATGGAGGGATGGAGGGAGGGAGAGAGGGAGGGAAGAAAGGGAGGGAGGGAGGAAGCAAGGCCGGATATTGCTGTTATTTCCCACTGGAGGAGAAACTTGTGACAGGAGGAGCAGGTTCTTTCCCCTCCCTTCCCCGCTCCCTCTCCCTCTCCCTCTCCCAGTGGCGGCGGTGCAGCGGAAGACGTTCTAAGCCTAGACCGCTGTGGCAGATTTGTCAACTTCTAAATTTAACGTCTTGCCGCGACACTCCCTTGTTTTCGCTCTAATGATCGTAGTTAATGTACACAATTACTCAAAATGGCTCTAAAAAATAATTGTGCGGACATTTTTATCAGTACAATTAGGGTAAAATATTGTGATGTTTCTTAAGGTCGTGGAAATTAAGAGCTTAGAGTAAATTTTTCATTGTTATTATTATTATACTACACAGATATACTAAAATTGTCTCCGGAAATAATAGAAGACATTTTTATCTGTACAATTAGTTAAAATATAAAGAATACTTATCATAGTTGTTGAAATTAACCGCTTTCCGTCATTTTTTTTTCACTATTGCTAATGATTACACTAAATAAACAAAATTATTAAGGAGAATATTACCACTGCAATCAGAAGCAACTTGAATACAAACACCATTAAAATTGTGTATATTTACCATTAGTTTCAACTACAACTTAATATGGCTGAGTATTGACAGTGTAACAATAATAATTTCAGATGACGTTTTAGGTCTGATGAATTTTTGCAGCTTCACTTGTTATGTTCTTACATGTCACCACACACAAAGCAACTTACACATAAACGTATTAAATCTAGGTAAAAATAGAAGGAACAAAAAAGAAACACACACACACACACACACACACACACACACACACACACACACACACACACACACACAAATCTTTCCATCATCCTATTAATAACATATACATTAACCCATTTTAATTACGTAAAAACAAAACACATTTCATATTTCTTATTTACAATCAACCAACAAACACATCCTCTTATTCACAACATACACGCATAAACGCATTAACTTTCCCTAAAACACACACACACACACACACACACACACACACACACACACACACACACACAAAACATTTCCATCATCCCATTCACAATCCATCAGGCTGAACGCAGACCCCTAGACCCCGAGGCACACCCATACAGCCCCCCAGCAGGCGCTCCAGCAAAGCAACGAGAGCAGCGAGTCATTTCTCTTCCGTTGGGGCTGCGCGGGTCCATTCACTAAGGGTATCGGCAAGTCCAGGCCGTTTATCGAGGTTCCCCTTCCCTAGCGCTGGTTTTCTTTCAATAACAATACCAGCCAGCAAACCTCGGTCAGCTGAAGGTCACCATGATAGCCCGGGTCGATGCAGTAATATACATCTATTCAATTACACGCGGACACTGAAGGGAGGAAAAAACACAAACAGGGGGCGAAAAAAAAAAGATCCCCGTAAAAATGTCAGTGATGTTTATAGAGGAAGGGTAATGCAAGTAAAATGTTTAGTGAGGAGTGTAGGGGGTATATACGCGTCGCTAATGCAGCCAGGTGAGCTAATACTCGTAAATCTCAGGTAAATTGTGATGTATGTAATGGACGGTGTGTGTGTGTGTGTGTGTGTGTGTGTGTGTGTGTGTGTGTGTGTGTGTGTGTGTGTGTGTGTGTGTGTGTACCACCCACGATACGGATGCATTAGTGTCTATACTTATACATCTCACTAAAATATATAGATAGATAGATAGATAAGCAAATAAATAAATAAATAAATAAATAAATAAATAAACAGAATAAATAAATAGAATCAATTTAACTACATATAAACGTTAAACATTTGGTACAATTAAATGGAACGTGATAATAATAATGATGATGATGATGATGATGAACTAAAGTCACTGTAGTGATTCAAATATTAAAGAACGCATCCCTCTCTATGCCTGTCTGTCTGTCAGTCCGTCTGTCAGTCTGTCTGTCTGAATCGGTATGCAGGCACGTGTGTGTGTGTGTGTGTGTGTGTGTGTGTGTGTGTGTGTGTGTGTGTGTGTGTGTGTGTGTGTGTGTGTGTGTGTGTGTGTGTGTGTGTGTGTGTGTGTGTGTGTGTGTGTGACTACAAGGGTTTCTAGCAGAGGAAAAGAAGCTTATCTGTACCAACGGTACATGGGAGGGAGGGAGGGAGGGAGAGAGAGAGAGAGAGAGAGAGAGAGAGAGAGAGAGAGAGAGAGAGAGAGAGAGAGAGAGAGAGAGAGAGAGAGAGAGAGAGAGAGAGAGAGAGAGAGAGAGAGAGAGAGAGAGAGAGAGAGAGAGAGAGAGAGAGTACTCGTGCCCGGCTATTATGACACAGAAAGAAAGGAGAAAAGACGGAAAGGAGAGGATGGAGAGAGAGGAACGGAAGAGAAAAGGGAGAGGAAAGGGAGAGAAAAGGGAAAGTACTTAACCCGCGCCACCAGAGGGACAAAGGGCACTGTGGATTAGCCTCGTTTGACAGCCTCGGTCTCCTCTTCCTCCTCCTTCTCTTCTTCCGTTCCTCCTCCACTTGTTTTCTTCCTCCACTTCCTACGTTTTTCCAGGAGGTCAGCGCTGTGTGTGTGTGTGTGTGTGTGTGTGTGTGTGTGTGTGTGTGTGTGTGTGTGTGTGTGTGTGTGTGTGTGTGTGTGTGTGTGTGTGTGTGTGTGTGTGTGTGTGGTCACCTGACTCTCTTGTTCACCTTAATGATCTTACTGAAGCTTATGAGACGGAGAGAGAAGGAAGGAAGGAAGGAAGGAAGGAAGGAAGGAAGGAAGGAAGGAAGGAAGGAAGGAAGGAAGGAAGGAAGGAAGGAGAGAAAGAAAGGAGTGAATAGCAAGAGAGAAAGAAGTAATTTAAGAACAACAGCATCGAGACTAAGCATTAATTACAAGCAGAGCCTTACCTGTGGCCTCGTAACACTATTAATAATTCACAAGACAAGATCAAGAAGTACAATATCTTTTCGTATTAATGCACAGTTACTTGCATTATGCCTTCCTCCGCCCCTGCTCGTCTCTTATGCATGCAGGTGATAATAAAACTGTCTATCTCTGTACCTCTCGGTGTTTCCTTTATATTACATTCAAACCAGTGATGATATAGGTAATATTAACACCACCCATCACCACCACCTCCTTAAGACAATTACATACAAGCGAAACTAAAATAAATCACTCAAGGAAATATTCATGGTCGCAGTGTCAAGGACTCAGTAAATTCTGTCGCTGATCATCTTATAACACGGCCATTAGTAAGTTTGCTGACGGAGGAGGAAAAAATCGAGGAACCTCACCACCCACCACAGGGATATTAGTCGTAATCCCACGTGCACGGCGGTCATCAGGCAAAATACTCCTGAAGGAATGAAGGATTCGCCAATTAAGAGGGAGAGGGAGAGAGAGAGAGAGAGAGAGAGAGAGAGAGAGAGAGAGAGAGAGAGAGAGAGAGAGAGAGAGAGAGAGAGAGAGAGATGAAAAAAAAGCTTACGATAGAATTTCTTGTGGATAATTTTCGTCGCTCAGATTGTTCTTATTTTTTTCTTTCTTTCCAGATATATATATTCTTTTAACTGTGTCGTGGTCTCTCTCTCTCTCTCTCTCTCTCTCTCTCTCTCTCTCTCTCTCTCTCTCTCTCTCTCTCTCTCGTTCTTTATTCATTCTATTCAATCTAGATTCTTTATTTTCTCCTTTGTTTTCATCTTCATTTCTTTACTTTTCGTTCCTCCTCCTCTTTTGTCTTTTGCCTTCCGCTATCTCTCTCTCTCTCTCTCTCTCTCTCTCTCTCTCTCTCTCTCTCTCTCTCTCTCTCTCTACCACATCTTTATTTCCATTCCTCCCATTCCTTTTCTCTCATTCATGTTCTTGTCCTGCCGCATCTTCACATTCTCTCTCTCTCTCTCTCTCTCTCTCTCTCTCTCTCTCTCTCTCTCTCTCTCTCTCTCTCTGCTCTTCCCCTCAACCCAGTAAGTCGCAAGCTAACGTAAAATATATTAAGTTAACAACACCAGCAACAACAGACTAAGAGGTAAACTTTTATTTATTTTTCCTGCTGAAATAAGCGAGATACACGCCTATCTTCCCCTGTCCAACCAACCAACCACACACACACACACACACACACACTATCGTCAACTTGTGCAAAAAAGAAAACGAAGGTAAATTGAGGTGTAATAGAAAACGCAATGTAATTCTATCAATCCTATTTTGCTCACCCTGCCCTATCCACCTCTCTCTCTCTCTCTCTCTCTCTCTCTCTCTCTCTCTCTCTCTCTCTCTCTCTCTCTCTCTCTCTCTCTCTCTCTCTCTCTCTCTCTCTCTCTCGTCCCAATAATTTATTTTTCTGGCTGAAAAAATTCACAGCAAAACAAATGCACTTGACGTTTCTTTTGATCCGAATCATTCACCTGTAATGAAGCATACCTGTGATTAGAGTAAAGTCGAGTGCACCTGTACCCACCTAGAGAGAGAGAGAGAGAGAGAGAGAGAGAGAGAGAGAGAGAGAGAGAGAGAGAGAGAGAGAGAGAGAGAGAGAGAGAGAGAGAGAGAGAGAGAGAGAGAGAGAGAGAGAGAGAGAATCAGGGCAGAAGAGGAACCGAAGATGTATTTCTTCTCCCTGGGAAATAAAACATTAAGAAAGAGACACAATGGACTTATTGCTTTTAAAGAGAGAAAAGGTGAAGCAGGAGAAAATACAAGCTAGATCAATCTGGAGGAGGAGGAGGAGGAGGAGGAGGAGGAGGAGGAGGAGGAGGAGGAGGAGGAGGAGGAGGAAGAGGAGGAGGAGGAGGAGGTCATGAAGAAGGAGTAAGAAAGCGCAGTTTCTTTTCGGAAGTGTAACTTGTAACTTTCAGAAGACAGACTGGAGGGAAGGACGGAGGAAAGGAGGGAGGGAGGAAATGGATGAGAGGAGGGAATGAAGGAGGCGAGGCAGGAAGGAGGAGAGAAAGGGAGTCGGAATATAAGCTATCTCTCAACCCTTTTCTTTCACGCACCTTCCTCTTGATGTAACACGTGGGGGGAGCTGGTCAATATAGAAACACCGCTGTCAGAGTTAAGATCCTGCTGGCTCCGCTGTCCACGTTCACATCTGCGGCCTCCAGTCACAGCCTTCGCTTCACTTTGCTCTTCTATATTGCTCGAGACTTTAAGGGAATTCCAGTATTTATTCTAAGGCTTTCGCTGGCGTTTTTAATGCTTCTATAGTTTTTTTCCTCTCTCTCTCGACGTAAAGCTGGGGTAAAGTCAATATTGCGCTCGGCCAGTCTGTGATCTTGAACTAAAATCATAGGGAGTGTTATGAAATCTGGTCACTTTTCAGTATATTCCGTTCTCTTTCTTTGCCTTTTTTCCTGGTATTAGTTTCAGCCACTTAGCGAGATGGATTGAGTTTCATGCGTCCCCTGTTTCAGCATCACGGACACACACGCGCACACACACACACACAGCTTTAATCAAATGCAATCATCACAAACATACAAATGTCATACGTTATCTTCCCTTCACCATCACGCCTGTCGCCCTCTCCCCGCTCCTCACCACACCTCATCTCCCCCTCCCTCATCACTAATACTGATCTCTTCCCTTCCCTTCCTTTCAACGCTCCTATTCCCTTCCACCACCACCTGATTTCCTCTCACCTCAACACCACACCTGTACACTCACCACTCGCGGGGACACCCATTAAGACCCATTAGGACACATTCTCCTTTTATCTCCAGCACAAACAGAAAGGTGAGGAGTAAAGGTGTAAAAAAAAAAAAGGAAAAAAAAAAGAGCATCACCACACACCAGGGAAGCTAACTCCACCAGCCACCACACACACCACACCACACACACAACACTTCCCGTTTTCTATGCCGCGCCAGTTGAGTCCAGCCTCCCACAAGCTGCCGTCCTGCCGTCCACTTTACGCCGCGGGTCATCACGATTATAACCAATTAATTTTACGAGTGAGTGACCAGCCAGCCGCGGTCCGTGGGTGTGTGGGTGTGTGGACGTGTGTGTGTGTGTGTGTGTGTGTGTGTGTGTGTGTGTGTGTGTGTGTGTGTGTGTGTGTGTGTGTGTGTGTGTGTGTGTGTGTGTGTGTGTGTGTGTGTGTGACTGTCACTTCCACCTACCACCAGCACTACCAACACTGCACTCCACGTCCACGACCACCACTGAAGTCCTCCACTGCCCTCCACCCACTCGCCATGACCTCCACCTACACCGCGGTCACCCACCTCCCCAAAACGAAGTGGAAGGAGTGTCAACCGGGCTGAAATATGCTTCTGTTCCACATTCAGAGCTCAATGGTCCATGGAAAGGGGAAAGAGGGCCGGTGGTGTGGCGGGAGGTGGAAGTTGGAAAAAAATAAGGAAACCACCAGCAGGGAAGAAAGGATAAGAGGGAAAGAAAAGTAAACTACGGAGCTGAGGTTGGAAAAGAAAAAAAGTGACACGGAAGATGATACAAGTTAAGGGAGAGTTGAGAGAAGTGAAATTTGAATAAAGGGGAAGTACTGTAAGCATAAAAAGAGAGAGAATGACATAAAAATAGGCAGACATTTCTTAATAAAGGTGAGATAAAGCACCACTGCACTCCATAATCAAACCAGTGAAGCTTCGAAACAACTCCCTCCCCCGCCAAAAAAAAAAAAAAACTACACGATGCACTTTCAGGAAGACACGCAGACATTAACACACAAACACACGCACATTAACACACCAACCAGCAAGAACCAGACACCGCGCAGACACCCAACACGCATAACACATATACATACATACATACATACAAACATACATACATACATACATACATACATACACGCAACTAAACACCACGGCGAAACAGAGCGAAACAGTGTTCACTTCATTATGTGTCGACTCCATTACGTGAGGGCTGCGAGGGAGAGGCGAGGATGGGAGAGGGGAGAGGGGAGAGGGGGAGGGGAGTGAGCGGGAATGGGAAGAGGGGGAACCGCGCATGTGTCGATCAGCTGATAACATGTAAATAATGTTATCTCTCAACACACGTGACGAGGCTCGCACGCGCGGGACACACACACACACACACACACACACACACACACACACACACACACACACACACACAACATACGAGGCCAATAGATATACCACGTTATACTGATACAATTAATGCATTTGGTAGAATTATGATCACCATTACTATTACTAACAGTTTTCATCATCATCATCATCATCATCATCATCATCATCATCGTCATTATCATCATCGCAAGGTACAACTTTTAAACTACATTTTCTATACTGTTTCAAAGGCGTCACGAGGATGATTATGATGAGTATAATGATCGGCGAGGAGGAGGAGGAGGAGGAGGAGGAGGAGGAGGAGGAGGAGGAGGAGGAGGAGGAGGAGGAGGAGGAGGAGGAGGATGGCGCCGCTGAGGGAGGAATGTACAAGACAGTAATTGGAGTGGTGGAAAATGACGTCAATGTGGAGAGAGGTGGATGGGACTGATGGTAAAAGAGTGGATGTGGAAGAAAGGAAAGATAGAGGAGAGAAGATTGTAAATGCCTGGATGGTGGTGGTGGTGGTGGTGGTGGTTTAATGATGGATGGTGTGTGGATGTCGGGTGGATTGGATGCCTGTCTGTTTCATGCTGAGGGGAATATAGTGTGTGGCAAATATTCAGGCGACACTCCGCACTTGAAATATGAACGTAAAATACACAGTCCATACTCGTGTTTCAAAAATTCATCCATACAGATTGATGCGACGGAGGCACGAAGAATGTGTATGATTGAAAACACAGGTGCATACACATATTGAAGTCTAGACACACACACACACACACACACACACACACACACACACACACACACAGGCAGACAGACAGACACACAGGTGAACAAATGGACTTTTCTCGACACACCTTGAAGCACTTCGCTGATAAAAGGCACTCAATAAATCGATGCTGCAAAACACACAAACACACACACACACACACACACATACATACTGGCACACTTAACACACGCTACCTAAACCATTTAACAAGCACTATGGCAGCACTACACACAGACACACGAATACACATACCACTTAGGATAACACACACACACACTACCACCACCACCAGTACCGCAACACCGCAAGCCGCTCCACCAGCACGAAGCACACTGATACCGGCAAGGTTACAGCACCAGAATGATTACCTTAATTCACACCTGGCAGTATAACAATGCCAGGTGTACAGCCAAGGGCGCAATGACACTCATCACGCACGTACAGTCATACACTCAGATGCAACACCCGCTGACTCTCATAAACTAGACACTGAAAGATGAATAACTGGATCAACTTGTGGAATAGGTAGTTAATGTGAGGCGTCTACGCATCCTCACACATAGTCTCCCACGCCCTTCCATGCATCATCTCCTCTCCCCTCTCCCTCACGCACCGCAGTTCGAGTCCCATTGTACTCAAATAAGGGAATTGCTACCACGCGCATAACGCCAGGGAAGAGTGTGTGTGTGTGTGTGTGTGTGTGTGTGTGTGTGTGTGTGTGTGTGTGTGTGTGTGTCCAGGGCTTTTGACAGGAAGCCATTATGACACCGGACGGACTATTACGGGTTTCCATCAGGGCCCCTCACACACACACACACACACACACACACACACACACACACACACACACACACACACACACACACACACACACACACATACATGCAAAATACCAACCCCTCACTTACTCACTCACTCACTCCTGCCTCCCTTGTGGGCTTTTTCACGCCGCCTCCCAAAGAACACAACGAGCGAAGACTTCCCGTTAACTTTCGCGCAGGTGACAGACAAGCGAATCGTTCATTACATTTCGCTCACAACAAGAAAAGTTCCCAGTCACCAGCGCAGCCGCCACTCTGCCGCCGCAGCCGCAGTCCCCCCCACCCCACCCCCAACCACCACGACAGAACCATGCACACGAAGAAAGAACTGAGGAACTTCCAGAACTCAAAAAACTCAAGAGTCCAACAGCCTGCGCTTACGTGTTCTTGCGTGACAGGAGTAAGGAAAAGGAGGAGGAAGAGAAAGAGGAAGAGGATGAGAAGGGAGATGGGAAGACGAAAGACAAGAGATGGAGAATGCGAAGGAACTTGAAGATAAAGGCGCATTTGAAGGTTAGAAAAAGAGTAAAGCGAGGAGGAGGAGGAGGAGGAGGAGGAGGAGGAGGAGGACAAAGGAGGAGGAAGATTGTTTATTGCGGAAGGTAATATGTGAGAAAGCGGATAAGGAAACAGATGCGGCTCATAGAGAGAGAGAGAGAGAGAGAGAGAGAGAGAGAGAGAGAGAGAGAGAGAGAGAGAGAGAGAGAGAGAGAGAGAGAGAGAGAGAGAGAGAGAGAGAGAGAGAGAGAGTAAAATACAGACATATAAAGCATAATGTGAGTCAATGGCGGTGGTGGTGGTGGTGGTGGTGAGTCGTGACCCTCGCCAGGCCACGCGTCTCGCCACACAATGCCACAATACCACAGCGATTGTACCACACCGCCACGTCTCTCAACACCACCTCTAAATTGGCAACACTGAGCCGCCCATCGTTAAATTGAAACATCCAAAGCCTTCACCACCACCACCACCACCACTACCACCACCACAACAGCAGCCACCATCGCTCCACAGCACAGGATGAAAAGACCACCACCACCACCACAACCACCACCACCACCAAAACAAAAACACAATAACCACTACATCACCTCCACCACACTACCCATAACCATCACCACCACCATCACCACCACCACACACGTGCAGTACAGTCCCACCTACATCACCACCACCACCACTACTACAACTACTACTAACATACATCACCTGAAAAATCACCACTGCTACCACCATTACCCCACACACACACACACACACACACACACACACACGAGAAAGAGAGACGAACGCGACAAATAACAAAAATAAATGGACACCTCCTCTTCCTCCTCTTCCTCCTCCTCCTCCTCCACCAAAGAACGGCCTGACCACGTCCCTCAGCCTGGAAAAGAAGGAATTTTCACTCTCCAAAGGTTCTTTTGTTTACAGCGAGGACTGGATCCCGCGAGGCTCCCACTGACCACCAGGAGGAGGAGGAGGAGGAGGAGGAGGAGGAGGAAGCACGACTCACTAGCCTTCAAGGGGGAAGACCCGCCTGACGAAGAGGCTAAAGAAAGGACTGAGACGAGTGGTTCCGAAACATTGAGAGAGAGAGAGAGAGAGAGAGAGAGAGAGAGAGAGAGAGAGAGAGAGAGAGAGAGAGAGAGAGAGAGAGAGAGAGAGAGAGAGAGAGAGAGAGAGAGAGAGAGAGAGAGAGAGAGAGAGAGAGAGAGAGAGAGAGAGAGAGAGAGAATCCTATTTATGGAATGGTAAAGAAGATAAGGCTAATAAAAAGATAAAAGTAAAAATTCAAGACTAAAAAGAACATTTACAAAGAAATCATAGAAATAAAAAAATGAACGATAAATGAGGAAAAAAATGAAAAGGATGAACTGAAAAGAAAGAAAAAATGGAAACGGGGAAAAATAAGGACAGATATCTAGATAATTGCAAATACAGTAGTGCAGAGAGAGAGAGAGAGAGAGAGAGAGAGAGAGAGAGAGAGAGAGAGAGAGAGAGAGAGAGAGAGAGAGAGAGAGAGAGAGAGAGAGAGAGAGAGAGAGAATAAAAGGAATAGGGAAAAAAGAAAGAAAAAAAAGAAGACTACTCCTGAAAATGACTGAGAAGGAAGAGGGGAGGGTCGCTAGGAAATAAAATAAAATAAAAATTGAAAAAAAGAGAGACAGATGGAAGGGAGAGGAAAAAAAAGGCTTACGGAGAGAGGAAGAGAGGGAAGGGAGAGGAGGAAGGGAAGGAGACGGGAATGCGGAAGGGGAAAGGGGAAGGTGGGAGAAGGGTATGACAAGGAAGGAGGGAGAGGAAAGGGGGAAAAGGGGAAAGGAGGAAAGGGGAAAGGAGAAAAGGAAGGAAAAAGGCGGGGATTGGCTGTTGGTTTTCTCCCAGTGTTGCTATTTCACATCGTTTTATTGAGTCTATATAAGTTTAACGTAACACACACACACACACACACACACACACACACACACACACACACACACACACACACACACACACACACACACACACACACACACACATTTTAAATATTTCGATACTCTTTCCTTTTGTTATTTCTGCTCATGACACATTCTCTCTCTCTCTCTCTCTCTCTCTCTCTCTCTCTCTCTCTCTCTCTCTCTCTCTCTCTCTCTCTCTCTCATACCAAACACCTGAGAAAACATCACCAAAACTTTTCTGCAGATGTGCTATTGAGCCACCACCACCACCACCACTACCACCACCACCACTACCACCATTGCATAAATTAATAATGAATATACAATGACCACGCGAGGCTTTGGTGAAAATACACAGGGGAGAAAATGTATTAAAATAGTATGAAATGTATGCAAGTAATAAGCGTCTCGGAAGGAGGTATACACACGAGAGAGAGAGAGAGAGAGAGAGAGAGAGAGAGAGAGAGAGAGAGAGAGAGAGAGAGAGAGAGAGAGAGAGAGAGAGAGAGAGAGAGAGAGAGTCATATACACATACACACATAATACACCTTTAAGTCACCCATGCATATCTCGTTTTCTTTCTTTCTTTCTCTCGCCTAAACAGTCATATCGTCACTCCATTTTCTATGCGACGCCCTTGGTATATTTTTTAAGGGTGACTTCTCCTTATCCTCGACTATCAAAGGCCTGACTATTGATCTGCTGGTATATCACTGCTTGCCGCGAGCGTGTGACGTCAGAGGTGTGGGCGATGATGAGACGCAGATGGAGAAATAGAAAAGGAAATAGAAGCATAGATAGAGTGATAGATATACTGGGAATAATAATGAAAGGCAAATACGAGTAGTAGTGAAAAAAAAAATGAAAATGCTTGTTTTTTTTTATTTATGTGAATATTCTGATGTGTTTATGAAGTAGGATGTGTAATAAATAAATAAGGAGAGAATGACGCAGATAGGATGATAAAATATACTGGGGATGTAATAAAGACGACTGATAGAGAAAGAAAGATGAAAATGTTTTGTAATTTTTCTCTCTCTTTTCTTTATATCACGTGCATGTGTACACGATGCTTTTATGAAACAGGAAGAACGTGAAGCAAAGAGATTAGAGGTGGAAAGCGTGATGCACAGACTGTGAAGTGATGATGACAACTGATGATGAAAGAAAGAAAGTATTACCTTTTTTCTTCAATGTGTTTGCGAAATAGGAAATGTGAGATAGTGATAGAATGACAAGTATAATTGACAGCTGATGGAGGAAGAGAAAAATGCCTAAGTGTACAGTTGCATTAGGGAATCATATCATATTCTATTAAATGCATCACAAAAAAAAAAAAAAAAATAATAATAATAATAATAATACGTACGAGAGAATTACATCCGCCTATCACACTCCTGCTCTTCCTCGTTTTTCCGAAGCTTTTGAAGTAAAGGAATGTATGAGTCAATATATCAATTTCTATTCGATTTCTACACAGAGAATTCAGGACAGTCGGTGGCATCACTTCTGTGGGCGACTGTCTATATAGTTTGTGTTGCAGAGTAAGAATTAGAAGAAATATATTAATTAAAGAAAACGAGATAAATTGACAGGTAGACTGAAAAAAAAGATAACGAAAAGAAGAAAAATACATAATATATAATACATAATAAAAATAAATAGATGAGAAAAGAGTGAAGAAACAAACTGACAGGAAGACTGAAATAAAATAGCAGCTGATGAGAACAATAACACAAAAGAAAATACATGACACTAAAGAATTAAAAAGGGAAAATACGTGAGGTAACCGTTAACAAAAAAAAAAAAAAAAAAAAAAATTGACAGACAGACTATAATAAACTAGCAACTAAAAACAACGAAAACACGAAAAAAAACACATGTAATATATATAAATAAACCTACACGAAACAATTATTAAGTCAGTAATGCCAGCTGGAAATTGTGGTTGGGATAGACAAATGAAAGGTGAAGGAGACGCTCGTAGGTGAACTTAAATAATAATGAGGAAAAAAAGAAAAAAATATGAGAAAGAGAAGTATTGTGAAAAGTAGGTGAAAGTTGTGAATAAATAAAGAAGCAAATGATGTGTGATTGGTGAAGAGATAAAAATATCGCATGGGGTAAAAAGAAACGCAGATTTTTAAATAATAATGCCACCTGGAAGTAAGAGAGAGAGAGAGAGAGAGAGAGAGAGAGAGAGAGAGAGAGAGAGAGAGAGAGAGAGAGAGAGAGAGAGAGAGAGAGAGAGAGAGAGAGAGAGAGAGAGAAATCTTAATACTATACACACGAAATATGAATTTGAAATCACAAATACTAGAGTGAAAATGAAAAATATACGTTTGCTCTCGAAATATTTACAGACGCGAGAGAAAAAGACACAAAGAGGAAGGGAGGAAAAAAAAAGGAAAAAAGTGACAATCTTCCCCACACCACCTCACAGCTGCGGCAGGAAATATAATCATTATACGTACGTTAACTTGGTATGAGGTTTTTTTTTTCCTCTTCTTTTTCTTCTTCTCCGTCTTCCTTTCCTCGCTGATGTGGGAGGAGGAGGAGGAGGAGAAAGAGGACGACGATACCTACATATTGTTTTCCTCACGTATTCTTTCCCTTTGGCATGACACACACACACACACACACACACACACACACACACACACACACACACACACACACGTAAAAAAAATCGAATCGTATAGATAAAATACTACTACTACTACTACTACTACTACTACTACTACTACTACTACTGCTACTACTACTACTAATAATAATGAAACCTGCCCGTCCCCACATCACATCAGACATTGCCTTCTCGTTTTCATTCGCTCCTGAGGTGACGCCGAAGGACAGGTGGGCCCGGGCACCCCCCTCCCACAGACAGTGCCGGGGCGCAAGGCCTATCGCAACGGCATCTAGGAGTGCCGTGCGTCTTTCTAATGTGGACCTCTTTCTCATTCTTTCATTCCTTCATTTTCTTTTTCCTTCTGACGTAGAACCCGGATATTACGCCCTCCCCCTGAGAGAGAGAGAGAGAGAGAGAGAGAGAGAGAGAGAGAGAGAGAGAGAGAGAGAGAGAGAGAGAGAGAGAGAGAGAGAGAGAGAGAGAGAGAGAGAGAGAGAGAGAGAGATTCATTTCATTCATGACTGTTTGGCTTGTGTTGGCAAAGAAAGAGAAGCAGGAGGAAGAGGAGGAAGAGAAGAGGAGGAGGAGAAGGAGGAGGAGGAGGAGGAGGAGGAAGAGGAGGAGGAGGAGGAGGAGGAGGAGGAGGAGGAGGAGGAGGAATAACAGAGAAAGAGTAAAAGTCAAGAAAAGAGGGACATGAAGGGATATGAAAGCAGAGAGAGAGAGAGAGAGAGAGAGAGAGAGAGAGAGAGAGAGAGAGAGAGAGAGAGAGAGAGAGAGAGAGAGAGAGAGTGACAGGTGAATGACAAGATGGTGAAGTTATTTTCAGGTGAAGCATAAACGAAGCTTATTGTCATTCACAACCCATTGCTTTACACCATCACCCCGCGAGACCCCGATGCCCTAAACCCCCAGCCAACCATTCCTCCATTCCCAATTCCTCAGCCCAATCCCTAATTCCCATTCCCCAGCTTACTCAAGACCCCAGTTCACCCATTTCCCGTCACCAATTTACTCAATCCCTATTTTACCGAGTCCACAGTTCATTTAATCCCAGTCGCCCCAGTCACCAGTCCACACAAGCTTCAGTTTACCCATTCCATAGTCCCCAGCTCCTATTCCTTACTCCCATCCTCCCCCAGTCCAAAGTCTGCCTAGTTCCCAGCCCCATAGTCCCCCAGCCCGCAGCACCCCCTTCCCAGCCGGCAGTGGAGCGTTAAAGCCGTATTCACAAGCCTTATTTCCTGCGCTCGACACTTACCAACCTCGACTCCCGCACGGGCTTTCCACACAGGGTTAAAACAAGACTAACTTTCGTCACAACGCCGCCCTAAAACACACCTAAAATATTCCTGACTCAGCCGTAAGAGGACCTTGAAATACTTTAAAGGCACCTGATATAGAGCTCTGAAAAGGACCTTAAACATATAAAACAGCCACAAAAGAGCCTAAAAACCTGAAAAATATCCCTAAAGCACCTCTGATAAAGCCCTTAAAAGCACCTTGAATCACCCCTAATACACCCCTGGCAGAGACCTAAAAAGAATATTAAGCTATCCCTAAAACAGCCCCGTGAGCCCTAAAGAGAACCTTGAAACACATAAAACACTCATAATAAACCCCTTAAAAGTCTTGAAATACTCCTAAAACCTGATAGAACCCTTAAAAGAACCTCAAAGCCCTAAAACATCCCTGACAGTCCTAAAATGAACCTTGAAACATCCCTAAACTAAAAAAAAAAACTTAAAAACTCCTAACTCAACCTTAGTACAGCTCCAGACACATACAACATATCCCTAGATTTTTAAAACGGCCCTATCAGACCTCTAGAATCTTAAAACAACCCTTAAACAGTCTTAAAATAGGCTTTCCTGGAGATCCCTAAAACAGGCCGGGAACAGTCTCTCAGCTCCATCTCAGTCCTAAAACCTTAAAAACAGCCTTACTCTAAAGATCCATATTACAACTTTAAGACAATCCAAAACAAGCCTTATGACAGCCCTAACTCATCCCTAAGACTGCCGTAACTCCGCCTAAAACTGCCCTACCTAAAACAGCCTTAACATCACCCTGCCTCCGCTGTGCAAGTCCCCTTCCTTACCTTACCTGACTTCCCTTCATTTCCCCTTTCTTCCTTGCTCCATGGTCTTAGCGTTGCTGTGGATTTACTCAAGGAAGAGAAAGAGGAAAAAGAAAAGTGGTAACAAAGAAACCGGAGGAAGAATCTTAGAGAAAAAGGGACAAATAAAAATAAACTCACTGACAAAAAAACACAACAAACTGTAGCACAAAAGAAAAAAATACTTAACAGAAAAGAAAAAAGATAGACAGCTGGATATTAGAGTAAATGAGGGGAAAGTGTCTGGCCTTTAGATGAGAGGGAGGGAGAGCAGGAGAGTAGGAGAGGTGAGAGAGGCAGTGGGGGAGTCAGGCGCCACACGGGTTAGAGGTAGTGGCGCCGCGACAGACGGAAGGGGGTGCCGCGTCTGTCAGGGAAGGAGCTGTGAATGAGGGAGGAAGGTGTCGCGCGGTTGTGCAAGGCTGCAGGGGAAAGGGAGGGGTGTTGGGCGAGGATGAATTGCTGAGGAGAAACGATGAGGGAGGGAACAGAGATGGGGGAGATGCTGGAAGATGCTAGGAGTGGGCTGAGGATGTCTGAACAATGAAAAAGGTTAAGAGAGTTGGGGAGAAATACTGAGACGCTGAGAGGGGATGGGGAGAGGCTGGACAATGCAGGGAGTGAGCTGAGGATGTCTGAACAATGAGAGAGGCATTGGAGAGAGGCTGGGAGAGATAAGAGACAGTTGGGGAGGAATACTGAG
>NC_087178.1:17812250-17842250 GCF_035594125.1 Scylla paramamosain
CAGCGCAACATCATCATGGATAGAAGAGACTTCTACTCCCGCGTGCAAGAAACGCAAGAAGGTTTTGACGACTTTTTATGTGCTGTAAAGGAAATCGCCAATTTCTGTGACTTTTGCGACCAGTGCATAAACCATCAGCTGCGTGACAGAATTGTCGTTGGGACACGAGACGAAGTGGCTCTGAAACGCATGCTGGAAAACAAGAAACCTCACCCTTGAAAACGCCATAGATATTTGCAGAGCATCAGAGAGCGCTAACCAGTGTAGTGCAGTACTAAGGGGCGGCTCTCACTCTTCGAGCCATGGTGTGAACGCTGTCTCGAACTACAGGAAGGGCAGTTTCGGGGGCTCAAGCCCCACGGGCTGTTATCGTTGTGGCAAAGATTGTCGCAGTGACAAAAAGGGGATGCCAGGCAATAGATAAAGTGTGTCGTTACTGCGGGAAAAGAGGGCATTTTGCGAGTGTATGTCAGCAGACAGTGAGGAAACGACGAGGAGCTTCGAGGAGTTCCTCAACTGTCTCTCCTCATCGCGGTGCAGGCCCGAGGCGGGGAGCCAGTGCCAGTGTATACCAGCTCTTATCAGGCGTATACACAAAGACGGTGACGGCACGACCTGCGCCCCAGGTGCTCATTACCGCCACACATCCCGCTGGAAGAGACAAGATTGCGTGGACTCCTGGACTCTGGGGCCGAAACGACCGTTATTGGCCTCGACACGGCAACACTCCTTGGGAATCCCGCCCTCCAGCTTGGCGCCCGCTGATGGTGATGGACTTTATGCTGCCGGTAATCACCCCCTCACCTGTGTAGGAACTTTCTCGTCGCACTTGCAACTGGGCGACAGGGAAGCTGAGACTGTTGTGAGCGTGGTGAAGGAAGTGAAGGGGGCGCTGCTTAGCTGGTACGATTCCATCGCTCTCGGAATCCTCCCCGAAGATTTTCCGGCTCAAATCCGACCGCTACGCAGGGAAGAACAGCACACCGGCAACAGCTCCATCAAGTACCCGACCGCCTCGCAGCCACCTCTATCTACGCCCACAGAAGTGATCAGCTGGCCTCATTCCTACGACCCAACGCCACAGCAGCGTGCGGGGCACGCTGCTGCTGTGACCAAGGCCTTTCCCAGCGTCTTCGAAGCAAAGGAAGGTTTACGTGCAATGGCTGGTGGATCCATGGCCATCGAGTTGACAGACGACGCTCGACCCTTCGCCGTAACAGCATCTCGTACAATCCCTTACAATTGGCGTGAAGAAATTAAGAGCCAGTTGGAAGAGCTGCTTAACAAGGGAATCATCGAGAGTGTGGACTACCCTACGGCATGGTGCCACCCCATCGTGCCTGTCCCAAAAAAGACATCTGGTGTAAGGCTGTGTGTTGACCTGACACGACTCAACCGTTACGTGAAGAGGCCCGTGTATCCAGTGCGCTCACCTCATGACGCCATCGCCTCGATCGGGACCGGAGCAGTTTGGTTCACCACTCTTGATGCCAAGATGGGGTATTTTCAAGTCCCCATTAGAGAAGAAGACCAGGATTTAACCTGCTTCATAACACCTTGGGGTCGGTACAAGTTTCGGCGAGCGGTTATGGGTCTCGTCTCGTCTGGAGACGAGTATAACCGTCGAGGAGACCAAGCTCTCGGCGACATACCTAACACCATCAAAGATCGTGGACGACATCCTGGCCTATGACTCCACCTACAGTGCGCACTTAGCCCATGTCATTCAGATTGTGCGGCGGTGTGACCAGCACGGCATCACTCTCAACCCACAGAAGTTTACATTCGCGGAAAGAGTGGTAGATTACTGTGGTTACTCTGTTTTCTGGACAAGGCTACACGACAGACTCAAAGAAAGTTAAGGCAATCTCTGACTTCCCCACGACCACAGCACATCACCGACTTACGATCATTCATGGGTCTTACAAACCAGCTTGGAAGCTTTTCTCCTGCTGTGGCTGCAGCTGCACAACCCCTCAGAGATCTCTTACGCCCGAAGAACAGTTGGTGCTGGTCTCCTAACCATGAAGAGGCGTTTGAGAAGGTGAAACAGTGTCTCGTCAGCCCACCTGTCTTGGCATACTTCGACCCATCATTACCAACGATGCTACAGACTGACGCCTCAAGGATGCACGGATTTGGATTCGTTCTCCTGCAGAAGCACAGTGACCAGTGGAAGATGGTGCAATGCGGGTCAAGATTTGTTACAGACACAGAGAGCCGCTATGCAGTAATAGAGTTGGAAATGGCTGCAATCGTCTGGGCAGTCAGGAAATGTGGCACCTACCTGAAAGGACTCCCTCACTTCGATCTAGTGCTCGACCACCGCCCGCTGATACCTCTCCTCAATAGCAAGTTGTTGGGAGAAATAGAGAACCTGCGGCTGCAGCGCATGAGGGAGAAGCTTGCTCAGTATTCTTTCACAGCAAGCTGGCAAAAGGGATCGACACACTGTGTGCCCGACGCCCTCTCACGTGCTCCAGTAACAGGACCCAGTGGAGGAAGAGGATGCTGCTACTTCTGGTGACCTCGACCCTCTCCACTCAGCGGTCATCTCAGCGTTATCTGCCACCAATGAGGACGGCGTCCGCTTAGCACCACTCCAGGATCAGACTGTGGGAAATGGTACGTGCCGCAGCAGCAAGAGACGGGGAGTACTGCTTGCTCAAGAACGTCCATCATCGAGGGCTTCCCTGATCATTGCCACGACCTCGATCACCGCTTGCGTACGTACTGGCCGGTGCGCAGTCTGCTGGCCGTAGACGACGACCCTGGTGGTTTACGGGCCGAGGCTTCTTATTCCTCACAGCCTCCGCCGAGAAACACTAGAGCGACTCCATGACAGTCATCAGGGGATGGAGCGCACCAAGCGACGGGCCCAACAAACGGTGTACTGGCCTGGTATGGACAGAGACGTTGAGAACGTCGTTTCTGGATGCTCACTATGCCGTCCACTCCTACCAAGCCAAGCCAACGAACCTCTCTGGCAGGACACGGACACACCCAGCAGGGTGTTTGAGTCAGTTTCTGCAGACTACTTCCACGCAGCAGGCCGTACATACCTCGTGTATGTAGATCGCTTGTCTGGGTGGCCTCACGTGTCTGCATGCTCACGTCCAGCATCGGCTGATCAGCTCGTTCGTGTCCTTCGGGGTGTGTTCGCCGACACGGGCGTGCCTGTTCTCCTGAGGACTGACGGTGGACCGCAGTTCACTTCTCTTCATCGGTACGGCGCTTCCTGGCTCGATGGGGGGTGGAGCATCGTGTATCTTCACCTCATTATCCACGCTCCAATGGTCACGCCGAGGCAGCGGTCAAGTCCGTGAAGAAGCTGATCCTCACGACCACACAGCAGGGACACCTGGACGAGGATGCGTTCGCTCGCGGGTTTGCTGGAATTGCGCAACACTCCGAGGGCGGAAGGGCGATCACCAGCACAAGTCCTCTTCGGTCATCCTATGAGGTCCTGTGTCCCGGCTCATCATCGCTCTTACGCTCAGCAGTGGCAGCGCGCTGCTGATGAGTGCGACGCCAAGGCAGAGCGACTGAGGAAGAAAGCGAAACTTCGCCACGACGCGTCCGCCCGTACTCTTCCTCTCCTGCACCTCGGTGGCCACGTCGACGTTCAAGATCACACGACAGGCCTCTGGGATCGCCTGGGTGTCATCGTGGCTGTTGGGCGAAGGAGAGACTACCTCATCAAGATGGGCAGCGGTCGCGTGATGTGGCGTAATAGAAGACACCTACGCCCACATAGACCTCTTGCTCCCCTTCCTGTCGAGCAGCACACCGCTCATGGCGGTGCAGCGCTTCAGCATCAGGGTCACGAGGAACACCACCATCCCGGCAGCCCGGAGCATCAGGGTAACGGGGTACACCGTGGCCGAGAGCAACCAGAGCGTCGAAGCAGCCGACAGCGTAGGGAGCCGAGACGACTGCAGGTGCGGTGGCACCGTAGCACCTACGATTAGTCGTACGTGTTCATTGTACGCTATGTTTGTTTTGTGTATATGTACCGTGTTTTCTGTACTTCAATCATTGTAACTTTGTTTCATGTGTTACGGTAGCCATAACAAAGATAAGGAATCTTCCTTATGTCTCGGGGGAGGTGTGTGGTTGTTAGCTAGTTGTGTGAACGAGTGAATGAGCGAGACGTGTATGAGTGAACGAGCTAGGCTTCAGTCATAAGTGTTAAGTGGAAGTGCGCGGCCTGGCGCCGGGAGATCACCTACCTCCAGCCTTCTGTTCACACCTTCTGTGAATAAACACCTGCACTGTTACCTGCGTTTCCTGTGCCCCTGCTGGTCAAGAGTCGAACAATTCCCTTCTTTATTTTTCAGGACTACTGCAAGAGATGCCCCAACAAGACAATGACATAAGCACCACAGACACAAAAGGTTAAAATACACCAAAACGCGGCCAATTAATGAAGGCACAACAAATGGTGCAAGTTTGTATCGCATTCTCTTTAATAATACACAAAGGACTACAAACCAAGTGGCCGGGCGAATAAAAAAAAAAAAAAAAAAGAAAAGAAAGAAAAAAAAAAGAAACTACAAACGAGAAATCCGAAACTGCAAATTAATTAGTCTGACGAGAAAAGTTGCCGAGTGAAAATAAATCTGGTTCATAATGATCGTCAGAAAAAAAAAAAAAAGAAGAGGAAGAGGAGGAGAGGATGGGGAGGGGTTGGCATGGTGGGATATCTTACATGACGTCATTTTCTATCATTACGCCACACAATGCGTCATTCTTTAAATATACAAGACGATTTTGAATAGACGTAGTTCACAGGCTTTACGTTTTCCACTATAAAAAAAAAGAAAACGAGATGAAGAAAACGTGTTGTCAGATCTCGCAGGAATACTCACATTCGACACCACATCCCTCGAAAAAGAAAACGCACGCAGGAACACAAAGAACGAGAGAGAAAACGTAGAAGTGGTGCAAGGGGTGTCAAAAGAAAACGAAACGCGGGGGAAACAAAGAACACATCAGAAAATGGGGTGCGGTTGCATGGAGGGTGTGAAGGAAAACGAATCGCAATGGCCGTAAAGAGTGGGATGCGCGGGTCACCACAAAGCATTCACAACGCGGGGTCCATTTCCTCGCATGAAAAAAAGAAGTATAGATTTTCTCTTACCAATGTTCCTCCATTCATTTCCCCTTGCTTGTGCGCCTCTCACCTCTCCACCACCACCACCACCACCACCACCACCATCACCACCACCACCACCACCACCTCCTCCTCCTCCTCTTGCAGCTGTTCTTGGTGTCGTTCCTCCTCCTCCTCCTCCTCCTCCTCCTGAGTTATGCCAGCCCATAAATTCACCGTTTTAAAGCCAGGGACTGAAACTTGTCAAATAATATTAATCATGGAAGCTACTGCAGGAAGAGGAGGACGAGGACGAGGACCAAGAGGAGGACCATGAGGAGGAAAAGGAAGAGGGAACGTGGAGGAGGAAAAGGGGGGGACACGGTGACGAAGATGAGAGAGAAACGAGGAAGAAGTCGATGAAGGAAGCCGTGCAACGAGGAAAAAGAAAGAAGGCACTCTGTGAAAAGAAGGAGGAGGAGGAGGAGGAGGAGGAGGAGGAGGAGGAGGAGGAGGAGGAGGAGGAGGAGGAGGAGGAGGAGGAGGAGGACGGCCACTCCACAATAAAGTTGGGAGCACCTTAGTCTCCAGGCCATGAGAAACCACACTTCCAAAAACGCATAAAAACCTCACCACTTTTTTATATTCACTAATTACTCAGGCCCCCCCACCCACCCCTGCTCCCCTCTCCTCTAGCATCCCACCACCTCTCACCACTAACTCCTCCCCTCAAGAACTTTCCTTTTTCCCTCGTCTTTTCTCCTCAAAACCCTCGCCCTTCCCGATTCCCTTTTACTCTTTTCACCTTTCTTTTACTCTGCTCTCTCTCTCTCTCTCTCTCTCTCTCTCTCTCTCTCTCTCTCTCTCTCTCCTCTCTCTCTCTCTCTCTCTCTCTCTCTCTCTCCCCCGTGACATCCCGAGCTTCCTCTCTCCCCTTTCCCCTCTTCTCTTCCTCCACTTTCTCCTCCTCTTTCCTTCCCTCCGTTTCCCCCTCAGCCTCCCGCACTGCGTTCCCTTCCCTCGCTTTCCGTCGAGCCCACCAAAAGCAAACGAAAACTCAGCGGTGACCAAGTTTATTACGTTCCCGCTGCCGGCTGTCTTTATTGTGTCTTTAATTGACTAGTGATTCCGGAATTTGTTTTACGTTGTACCATTTACGTCAGGATTTCTGTGTGCGTTTTGTGTTTATCATGTATATATATCCCCAGTCAATTCAGAGGTTGAACTATATACATATATATTTCAGTCTGGTATTAACTAAGAGAAAAAAAATACAATCTAACTCAATTCACTCCATCTAAATTCTCTTACTAGACACCTAAGCACATTCGCAGCACTCCAGAGACACACCAACACTTAGAGCAACACCCGCAACACCAGAGGACTTCACTGATGACCCCGGAAAGCAATTTGGGTCAACACCATCACCCCGCCAGACGAGGCAGAAGGGGTCGACTAGCACCTCCCTCTAGCGGTCAAACTGCGCAGGGAGAGTCGAAGGGAAAAGGACTGACCCAAAGAGGACACAAATAATGCCACGTCCTCGCCCCTTGAAGCAGGAAGTGGACGAGAAGAGTGAAGGGGAGAGGGAGTTAAAGGGAAAGGAAAGGGAAACAGAGGGAGGGGAATGGTGTGGATAGGAGGAGGGGTACTGGCTTGGTAGAGATCCAAATTGACCTGCCCTAACCAAACATTTATTCCTTTCCTCCTTCCTCCTATTTCTGCCCGGCATTTCCACCTCCACCCCCCGCCGAGGCAGCGTTTGGTTCTCACACTCACTCGCTGGAAAATTAATTCTTATCGTCTGCGTTCCTTGCCGTGTATTCTTGCCCCGTGTGGCGTGTGGCTCTTGGCGTGCGGCTCTTGGCGTGCTGCTCTTGGCGTGCAACTCTGAGTGGGGTGATGCACGGATGCCACCTCCTCCCCTTCATGGCCTCCTGGTGCAGTCTCGCCCATACGCATTATATCCACATGAGGTTAAAGGCAACCAACAAAGACCCACAAGCTCGGTCCTCTTTCCACCCACACAGATACGGACTCCAGCATCCAGAAATCTAACCTTCCTAAGAGTTAGACGTAGTAAGTTAGAAGTTTCCTGGTATGCACACACTCAGCCATCCATATTCGCCACTGCCACCGCACACACGTACCTTGAAAACTAACCTTAAGTGACACACGCAAACTTATAACCACCCTGCTCCACAAACACACACACACACACACATACACACTACGTACGTACAGCCAGCAGGCAAAAACACACCCACTCCAACACCGCTGTACCGTAATTTACACTCGAGTTACACCGCACCCTGACTTACGCCGACTTGCCATTGCATTAAGACAAAAACGTACACACCGTTCGCCCACCACCACACCTTTAACTTCCGCGGGGCAATACATCGCCAGCAAACGCCACCAACGAAATAAGCAACTCTCCTTCAGGGGCACCGAAGCCGAAGCCACGTTTTTGATATTGCCAATCAATGCTGGAGTGCCGCTGTGGGAGAGGAGTGTCCTTTGGTTAAGTGTCCTGGCGTGCCGCGGGTGCCTCCGGGTGCTTTGTGTGTGCCCTCCAATGTTCCCAGCTTCTCCTCGATGGCACTTGGGCCCCCGCTGGTATGGGAAGGTAAATAAAGAAAAAGATAAGAGAGGAGAGCATGACTAGGAGGAGAAAGAGGTGGAGGGGGTAGAAACTGGGCGATATGGCGGCTACTCAATGCGATACCACGAGAGAGAGAGAGAGAGAGAGAGAGAGAGAGAGAGAGAGAGAGAGAGAGAGAGAGAGAGAGAGAGAGAGAGAGAGAGAGAGAGAGAGAGAGAGAGAGAGAGAGAGAGAGAGAGAGAGAGAGAGAGAGAGAGAGAGAGAGAGAGAGAGAGAGAGACCGTAAAAATTAAACCAGGAAAGGAAAACAGAAAAAAGGTAAATTAAAAAAGAAAAATAGAACACACACACACACAAAAAAAAAAAAAAAACGAAAGCAAAGAATAAAAAAACAACCTTGATACACCCAAGAACTACTGATTAAAAAGACACAAAACCACACACACACACACACACACACACACACACACACACCAAAAGCGAGAAAGCAAGAAGGCAGGAGAGGAGAAAAAGGGAAAAGAAAACCGTGATAAAGCTGGCAACAGAAGGAACAGTACTCCCCAGACAGTCAGACGTGAACAGGGATACATAACTTGCGGTGGTAGGGAGCAGGAGCGGCGGGCCTTAAGTAGCAGACGGAAGAAGGAGGCGAGGACAGAAGCAGACAGGCGGAAGCTCGGGGAGAGGTCAGGTGGGATTATTGAGAGATAGGAGAGGAGGCTTGCGGCTAAGGGCAGGTGAGGGAACGAGGAACAGAGGTGGAGAAGGACGAGGAGGAGGAGAAAGTAGAGGAAAGGAGAGGAGGAGTAGAGGGAAAAAAAAAATAGAACTCACGAGGCACTGATGAGGGTGAGGAAGAAGACGGAGAAAAGAGTAAAAAGAAGAGAAAAGAAGAGCTGGATCTAAGGTAAAAGAGAGTCTGGGGACAAGGAGGAGTGAGACGAGAGGGAGGGGGAGGATCTAAGAAAAAAGAATGTGTGAACAAGAGGAAACTGAAGAAAAGATGTAATATTTGGAGCTTATGATAAAGACGAAAAGGGAGGAGATGGATAAGAAGAGTAGTAGTGGTCTTGCCAAGAAAAAAAAAGGGGGAATAAAAAAAAAAAAGGAAGAGATGAGTTTTGGCGTTTCTTGTGGTGGAATAGGCGGAGCAGGACGGAAAGGAACACCCAGGGAAGTAGAAATAAGAGGAAGAGGGATTCAAGTAGAGACAAGAACAAAAATAGGAGTACTGTAAGTAAACGAGTAGGAATAAGATTAAGAGATGGAGGAGGTGGAAGAAGACGACGTGGAAGAAAAGAAGAAAAGAAGCGGAAGAGACATGAAGAAGAAAATGGAGGTAAATAAAGTAGAGGAAGAAGAGGACGTGGAAGAGGAGGAGGAGGAGGAGGAGGAGGAGGTGAAAATTAGGAGAAAAGAGTTGAAAAGACATGAAGAGGACAAGAAGTAGGGAAGAAGAATTGGGAGAGGTGAAAAAAAAGGAAGAAAAGAGGAAGAAGAAGAAAGAGGAGACTAGAAAGTAGAGGAAGAAGAGGGCGTGGAGGCGGCGAAAAAGAAGTAGGAGAAAAGACGAGGAGACATGAAGAAGAAGAAAGACCAAAAAGTCGAGGAGAAAGAGGACGAGGAGGAGGAGAAAAGAGGAGGAAGAGACGTGAAGAAGAAAGAAAAGACCAAAAAGTCCGGAAGGAAGAGGACGTGGAGGAGAAAAGAGGAGGAAGAGACGTGAAAAAGAAGAAAGAGGAGGCCAAAAAGTAGCGTGGTCCTTGAGTTAGTGTAATTGGCTGGTGTTTGGAGTGGCATTCCCTGGACCACCGCGGCGCTGCTCTCACCTTGCACACACTAATGAACTGCCGCCCAGGACACACACACGCCGCCGCCGCCACCACCACCGCCAGGCCTACACAACCTAACCTAACCTCACCAAACGCCACACATACTCCGAACCGTCACCACCGCCAGGCACACACAACCTAACCTGACCTATCATAATCGTATCCTTACCTAACCTAACCTATCAAGCTCGTAACCTAACCTCACCCCCGCCAAACACGACACGCAACATAACCTAACCTCACCTAACATAACCTAAAGCACACTTAATGACATATGCCCACCTTCCGTGCACACACCCAAGTCTACCTAACCTAACCTAATGTAATCTAACCTAACCTAACATACTCTAACTTAACACACTGAACAGCCTCACCCACAACAGAAAACCACCACATTCACCACTTAGACAATTCAACCCAACCTTTAATAGCAACCTAACCTAACGCAATGAACACACCCATGCCTCGCCCACGCCACCACCACCACCACCACCGCCACCACCATCAAGCCAACAGTCTCCGCAATCACCAAATGACTTACAGTGGCTCAGGTCTTCAGATGTTCGGTCAATCCAAGCTTCTCAGTCACTCACCATGAGCACACCAACGCGTCTCCTCTCGCTCCTTTTCTCTTTCACTTACTTTCCCAATCCGCTTATTCCTTTCCTTTCTATATATCTTTTTCCCCCACGATTTTCTCTCCCGCAGAAAACTTCCCCTAATCTCCACGATCTATTTTCCTCAGAGTATAAATAAAACCTTCATTTCTTCCAACGGTTAAAAGGTATCGTCCATTATCACTCAGTATCGAGATTGCGGTGAAAATTGTACCTCTTAATGAATCGCTTCCACTATTCCCGCCATTTATTCGATACCCACACGTTTAGGAGTCCCTGTGGGTTAGGAATTCAGTGGACTTGCGTGGATATGAACACAAGGCACTTATCTCCAATGCTTTTCTTTTTCTTCTCTGTTTCTTTCCTTTCACAAACTGAGATAAGAATCTTTTCCCTTCGTGTCTCTTTGTACGAATCATTTTGCGAATATCAGAGAGAGAGAGAGAGAGAGAGAGAGAGAGAGAGAGAGAGAGAGAGAGAGAGAGAGAGAGAGAGAGAGAGAGAGAGAGAGAGAGAGAGAGAGAGAGAGAGAGAGAGAGAGAGAGAGAGAGAGAGAGAGAGCATTTGAGAGCTGAGTGAGAGGAGTTTGTTGTGGAAGATATGATACAGAGAGGCAGGGTTTTGTGTGTGTGTGTGTGTGTGTGTGTGTGTGTGTGTGTGTGTGTGTGTGTGTGTGTGTGTGTGTGTGTGTGTGTGTGTGTGTGTGTGTGTGTGTGTGTGTGTGTGTGTGTGTGTGTGCGCGCGTGCTCATATGAATTGAGTTTACTGAAAATTAATCTCTCTCTCTCTCTCTCTCTCTCTCTCTCTCTCTCTCTCTCTCTCTCTCTCATACATGTCATCCACAGGGTCAACAGAAAACGTGTGCTGGTGTCGTCTTCTTCACCAAATACTTCTTCATTCAGAGGATACGTGAAGAGGGTTGTATATCCCTCCTCTTCTCTTTTAATTCCCCTCTCTCCGTCCCTCTCACCCCCTCCCTCTCTCTCTCTCTCTCTCTCTCTCTCTCTCTCTCTCTCTCTCTCTCTCTCTCTCTCTCTCTCTCTCTCTCTCTCTGCGTTCATTATGAGTTTCCCCTTTCACCTGTATCTTTTTCCTCACCATTGTTCATTTTTCGTATCATTTCATATATATAGTTTTCCTGTACGTAATTTGAAGTGTTTTTCCTTAAGTGGTGTTTGTTAATTCTCAAGGACAATTTTTTACTTTTGAAACAATGCGTCCCGTAACAACGCCAACAATACACAAGTTCCTCCTAAGTTGGCGGACTTATACAACATATCTCCTTGACTGAAAACTCTCTCTCTCTCTCTCTCTCTCTCTCTCTCTCTCTCTCTCTCTCTCTCTCTCTCTCTCTACTGGATGTTATCACGTTTTCAAGAGCAGTTTTCTTTTTTTTTGATAGTTTAACAAGGATCATTAGACATTAGTGGGAAAAAACAACATGATAACCGGAATAATCATCTCTATGGCCTTTGAAAATAGTCCTTGAGAATGTAAAGTAGCTCAAAATACGACTCTCTCTCTCTCTCTCTCTCTCTCTCTCTCTCTCTCTCTCTCTCTCTCTCTCTCTCTCTCTCTCTCTCTCTCTACACAACAGCACACTCGCAAGTACAACCAAGGAGATACAAACAAACAGACGAGTAAACAGAATTACCTTACTCCTCCCCACCCCCCAGTACTCCCTCCAAGTTACTCTCACTCCACTCGGCAACTTTACATTCCACTCCACTCCACAGCGGCCCCACCCCATCCCCGCCCGCCGCCCACTCTCTGTCTCAAGGGTCTTGTAAATCGGCAAGCGTAAGATGTGGACACAGGACTTAGTGGAAAGTATTTTCATGTAGCTGGAAAACGCAAGCTGGGTTTATGAGAGAGAGAGAGAGAGAGAGAGAGAGAGAGAGAGAGAGAGAGAGAGAGAGAGAGAGAGAGAGAGAGAGAGAGAGAGAGAGAGAGAGAGAGAGAGAGAGAGAGAGAGAAACACGTATTTTGTAACACTTTCACTGTCTCTCTAAAGAAACATTTCCAAAGGTTACAAACGGTATTAGTTGAATTCTCGTGGATTCTTTTACCAGTGATGTAGAATCCTTGTTAAACTACTGAGAGAGAGTAAACATTTTCCCTTCCCCGCACAGTCCACGTATAAAGAATCACCCGTACAATTTTTACAATACGAGTTACTACAATTTTCCAGTCGACAAAGTGCTAGGAATTTGTTTAATCCCACTGACGGCTTCAACTTCTCTTCAAAGTTACTAAATTGGCATGGAGCAAGTTTATACTGCACTTTTACAACCATCACTGACAGCAAAATGGATAAATAAGTAGTTTAAAGTATAGAAGCGGATGACAGTGGAAATACGCAGACATGTTTTGTAAATGGACCTCGTGACTTCTTGCAGCTTCCCTTGCTTTTAAACTGGTCAGAATATGTATGTGTTTTCCTTTTCCTTCTGGGGTTACTCAAATAAAATCATAGTCACAGGCAACCAGAGGAGTGAAAGAGAGTACAGTACACCATTCAGTACTCACCGCTGCTGTCGTTGGGGAGCACCGCGGGGAGAGGCTCGGGGGCGGGCGGCAGAACCTCGCTGGTGGTGCTCCGGTTCAAGTTGGACTTCCTCTTATGAGATTTGTCCTTGTCCGAACTGCCCGCGTGCCGCCGCCCTCCTCTCCCGTCGCTGCCGCTCAGGGGGGAGTCCGCCGAGTCCACGCACATCCTCCCCTCCGCCTGTATGCACACACACACACACACACACAGACACACATAGAAGCATTAGCGAGTTGGTCTACACGTACGTTGTATTAATGTTGCAGTAATAAACGTAGAGACTAGCGGCATTCAATTATTTATGCATAAATCTGAATATTACATGACTCTCCTGGAGTTTATAAATATTTTTACGGGCCAGGAGGAGGCCAGGGAAAACATAAACAAGTTACCAGCGTCGTTATGATATTTACGAAGATTAAACGCAAATGATGTTAAGTAAGGCTGGACATTTTATCTTAACATATTAGTGTGCTTTAATATTATACGAAAACAGGGAAGTAAGGCAAGTGGAATGGAAGGGAAAACAGTACAGGTGAGAACAGGTGAATCTTTCTTACCTGGTCAGGGAGCCTCTTGAGGGGCGCCAGGTCGGGGGACGCCTCGCCGCGGCCTCTCTCACCCACACCCTCTGTGACACAAACAAACAGAGCCATGTAGAATCAACACACACACACACATACACACACACACACACACACACACACACACACACACACACACAGGTGACGTCATACATGGGGAAACTGAGTCAACATTTCCCTCTCCCAAAACACTTTTCCCTCTCCAACCAAATTGTATTATATTTTCCTGAGATCTTTCCCCACAAAAGCTTCTGCGCCATTACCCACGTCATAATATATCACACACTCCGCATTTATGATCCCCAGACGCATTCCACCCTTGGCTACCCTAACCCGCTCTCTCTCTCTCTCTTCCGCTCCACTCCTCTACCTCCTCCTCTTCCTTCTTCCTACACTCTCTCTACCTTACAATACAGCACTCTCTTCCCGCCCCGTGCGTTGCTCCACATTCCTACGTCTCACTGTTCAATTCAGCGGCAGACGCAGAGTAAAGTTCATACCTAAGAGAAAGGAAGGGAAAAGAGACCTAGATAAAGATGGAAGAGCAAGAGGGCTGCCTTTGCATGAGGGGTCAGGACAGGGAAAAAAATGGAAAGAGGGGAGAGGGCCACTGAAAAGGGAGAGCGAGAGGGAGAGGGTAAATGAAAGGGGATAGGCAGGAGGAGAAGGAAGAGAAGAGTGTAAATAAAAGAAAGGATGTGAAACTCTGCGGTGCGGCGAGGCCAGGTTACACTTATTACATGGCCAGGCGTCCTAAGAAGAGAGAGAGAGAGAGAGAGAGAGAGAGAGAGAGAGAGAGAGAGAGAGAGAGAGAGAGAGAGAGAGAGAGAGAGAGAGAGAGAGAGAGAGAGAGAGAGAGAGAGAGAGAGAGAGAGAGAGAGAGAGAGAGAGAGAGAGAGAGAGAGAGAGAGAGAGAGAGAGAGAGAGAGAGAGAGAGAGAGAGAGAGAGAGAGAGAGAGAGAGAGAGAGAGAGAGAGATCCCCTGTTCCTTTTTTATTATCTCGTCTCGTTTTAATTCTTCGTCTCCCTTTAATTTTCTTTCTTTTATGTTTGCACACACACACACACACACACACACACACACACACACACACACACACACACACACACACACACAAAGCACATATCAATATCGACAATTAGAATAAAAAAAAGTCTCTTAAACCGTTCTTAACTGACACCAATGGCATTAAGTTTCTCTGTGATGCGATGGTCTTTAACACTCGGCTTTTGTCTTCATAATCCCTCCCCGCTTGCACCAGAAAATCACGTTCTAATCAGAGCCTCAGGTAAGTACGCTGATCTACCTTGCAATTAATTCAGGTGTTGATAATACTGAGAGTTAAGGCAATCTGGTGTTTAATGCTTTCAGATATTGCAATGTGTCATTTATATTTGATACTTCTGTTTGTCTTCGATTCTCCATTATGTTTGTCTGTTTTTGTGTCCTGTTTTGATTTTTTGTTTTCTGTCTTCTAATTCTGTGTATTTTTGTGTCTCTCTCTCTCTCTCTCTCTCTTTTTTTTTATATAGCATCTGTGTATTAGTGTGTTTCTCTATGCATCTCCTCCGTTTCCTTGTCTGTATGTGTTTCATGTTCAGTTTGATGTCTCTCTCTCTCTCTCTCTCTCTCTCTGTCTGTCTCGGTTTGTCTCCCACTCTTTTTGTGTCACTTTCTCATTACCTCTCCTGTCTCTATTTTTATATGTCCATGTTCTACTTTTTTTTATCCCTTCTGTATCTTCTAAGACTCTTTTTCTGCTATTTCTTCATCTCAGGCTGTCTCCCACTTTTTCTGTCCCCTTCCGTCTCAATTCCTTCTCTGTCTCTTGCTGTGCTTCTCTGTCTATCTACTTCCCTGTCTGTCTATCTGTCTGTCTATCTACGCGTGCCAGTGTTTTGTTTTATCTCTTCTATATCTTCTGTCTAAGCCTCTTTCTCTCTCTCTCTCTTCTGTTTGTCTCAATTTGTTTCCTAGTCTTTCCATCCCGCTCCGTCTCTTGTCTCTTTATCCCTGTCTATCTCTATCTTCCACCTTTTTCATTATTTCATCTCTTTTATATCTTCTAAGCCTTTCTCTCTCTCTCTCTCTCTCTCTCTCTCTCTCTCTCTCTCTCTCTCTCTCTCTCTCTCTCTCTCTCTCTCTCTCTCACTCACAACCTCATCCAAGTCACTCGCCGCCCAAAACAGCCACCGCTGCTCAATACCGTTTTTCGCAATCATCCTTCCCTCCCTCCCTCCCTCCCTCCCTCCACCTCTGACTCATTAGCCTCTCTTGTCTCTATACCAATCTGTCTGTCCGTTCGTCTTTCTGTCTGTCGGTCGGTCTCTCATGAAAAAAATAAAGCAGAAAAGTGAAAATATAAATAATAATATATGCACGTAAATGAAACAGAAGAGAAAAAGGAATTTGAAGCGCAAAAGAGGAATATTTTATCACACACAGACGCGCACACAGACACACACACACACACAGAAGAGACAGACAGGCTAATAAACCAAGGGAGCTGAACTATAAAGAAAGAAAAGCTAAGTAATGATAATGAGAACACTGATGATGATAATGATGGAGAGAGATGCCAATCCGTCGTCGAGTCAATGAGGAAAGGGAAAAAAATGACGAACAAAGGGAAGTAACGTAACATTTTCCTCTCTTTCTCCTTCTGCAAACTAAAGAATAACGAGAGAGAGAGAGAGAGAGAGAGAGAGAGAGAGAGAGAGAGAGAGAGAGAGAGAGAGAGAGAGAGAGAGAGAGAGAGAGAGAGAGAGAGAGAGAGAGAATTATCAAATAAAATAATTAAAAACTGAGCGAAAAAAAGGGAAAAAAAGACAAGCAAAAGATGGTTTAAGAAAGATGAAACATGAGGAGAGAGAAAGAGAGAGAAAGGAGAGATGAGTGAGTAAAGAAGAGAAAGTGATAAAAAGAATGAGCCAGGAAATAAAATATGAGGAAAGGGAAAATAGATATTGAGGCATTGACATCAGAGAGAGAGAGAGAGAGAGAGAGAGAGAGAGAGAGAGAGAGAGAGAGAGAGAGAGAGAGAGAGAGAGAGAGAGAGAGAGAGAGAGAGAGAGAGAGAGAGAGAGAGAGAGAGAGAGAGAGAGAGAGAGAGAGAGAGAGAGAGAGGTATTTGGACTATATTACATCTATGTGATTGATAAGGCGATTAATAACACAAAAGGAATGACAATAAAATTGAGAGAGGGAGACAGAGTGATTGGAAAGAGACGAAGTAAAAAAAAAATAAATAAAATAAAATAAATAAGTAAATAAGAATAATCCGGGAAACGTTCACATAAAAAAAGGGGGAATAGGAGGGAAGAAAATAATAAGTGACGTAAAAGAGAAGTATGATAAAGGAGAGTATAAAGTGTTTGTGGATAAAAGAGAGAGAGAAAGAAAATTAATTGGGTATGTAGGTGGAAGGAGGAGGAGGAGGTGGAGGAAAGGGAGAAAGGGAAAGGGGAAGGAAGGAAGGAAGGAAGGAAGGAAGGAAGGAAGGAGTAAAAATCTAGAGGATGGGGAATGAAGTAAAAACAGAAGGAGAAGGAGGAACAGGAAGAGGAGGAGGAGGAGGAGGAGGAGGAAGAGGAGGAGGAGGAGGAGGAGGAGGAGGAGGAGGAGGAGGAGGAGGAGGAGGAAGAGGAGGAAGAGGAGGAGGAGGAGACAACCATTAGCATCCCTTCATCGCAACCCTGATGGAGAAACAACGATGATGTCACAGATACTACCTCCTCCTCCTCCTCCTCCTCCTCCTCCTCCTCTCGATTTCCACACACTCCTCTTCCTCCTCCTTTCCGTAATCTTCTCCGCTTTCACATCACTTCCATCGCGGCCACAAACGTTTCCCTTCATCCCCGTCCTCTTCCCGTTTTCTATGTATTATCGTGTCCCGCCATCTACAACCTTCCCTCTCCCTCTTCTCTAATTCGATGGCAATAATCAAGCGTCATTAGAGTATATATGGGAAGGGGAAGCGTCTACCACTGCCAAAAGAGAGCTGGGAGATGGAAGAGTTTAATGGGAGTGCGTGAGGGATGCCGGCCGTGTTTCCAGGGTGAGATAACAAGGTAAGGTGTGAAAGGCTAAAGGTTATAAGGTAGAACAGTAAAGCTAAATGAACAGGTGTAGGGTGAGGGGTAAGTAACAAGGTCAGACGTGAAAGGTGTGACACGTGTGGACAGGTGTAGTGTTAAGGAGAGGTCACAGGTTTGGTGGAAGGGTGATAGGTTAATGTGACTGGTGTACGTACAGGGACAGGTGTGCAGGGCAGGTGTGAAAGGAGACAATAAGGTATATTTTATTTATTTCTCTGTGTAGCAAAATTTAATGTATGAAGATTCAACCGTGAAAGTCCCATCCAAACTAATGACATTTTTCTTTTTTTTTTACCCATGAGAAGCTTCCCCAACCAAACGAATCTAACCTAAACCAAACCAATTTAACTCCAACCAAACCAATCTAACCCCAACCAAACTAATCTAGACCCAACCAAACTAATCTAAACCCAACCAAACTAATCTAAACCCAGCCAAACCAATCTAAACCCAACCAAACCAATCTAAACCCAACCAAACCAATCTAACCCCAACCAAACTAATCTAAACCCAACCAAACCAATCTAAACCCAGCCAAACCAATCTAAACACAACCAAACCAATCTAACCCCAACCAAACCAATCTAAACCCAGCCAAACCAATCTAAACCCAACCAAACCAATCTAAACCCAACCAAACCAATCTAAACCCAACCAAACCAATCTAAACCCAGCCAAACCAATCTAAACCCAACCAAACCAATCTAAACCCAACCAAACCAATCTAAACCCAGCCAAACCAATCTAACCTAAACCTAACCAGTCTGACCCAACACAAAACTAACCCAACCCAACTCAAACGAAACGAAATCATGCCAAACTACAACTAAACCTAGCCTAACCGAACCTAAATCGAACATAACTAAATTGAACTTAACTGCATTCAGCTAAACTATCAGAATTAAACTCGCCAAACATAAACAAACTTATAACCAAACCTAACATAACACAACACAACCTTACATAACCTAACCTAACCTAATCTTTCAGGCTCACACCTAACCTTACTTAACCTAACCTTGAATAAGCTAACCTAAAATGTCAGAAGGTAATTACTAAGAGGCAATCCTGTGGTGGGGAACGTATATGAGTGAAATTAACTTTAAAAGGACCTACGCAACACTACCACTTATTGCACCTTATTGCTGGGCGCACACAACACGCCCTTCACACTGCACGCTGGAAAGTCGGTCGCTGGAGGACGAAAAAGCCTTAATAGAAGCTTCTCTGCTGGCGGAGGACAACACGCTGAATGGAATTACCGGTACTGAATGCGAAAAGTGAGGAAAACAGGAGGAATATAGGAGAAAAAAAAAAAACTAAATGCGACTCACGGTGAAATTACAACTCTGCTAAATACAGACACAGCAAAATAAATCTCCACTGCCACAGATTAGAAAAAATACAAGTTCTGGAAAAAAAATATATATATACAGAAAGCATAGATGGTCAGACAGAGTGGAGGAAAATGAAAGCATAAATACGAGGGTAAAATAAATGCGAACATAAATGAATTTCGAAACTACATCAGCCATTACGATGAAAAAAAAAAATGTAATAAGATGAAAAAAAAAAAAAGGGGGAGAATGGGAGGGCTTTTGGGATACGAGGCCGGGAGAGGGAGAGGGAAAGATATGAGAGCCTGTACCAGATACAATGACGCGGGAAAATACGAGGAAACGAGCAGAGATGTAAATAATAAAAAAAATGGGGAAAATGAAAGAAATAAAATGAAAGAAAATGTGAATACAATAGCATAAAAGATGTACAGTATAAAGAAAACGGGGAATATTTAAGTACTGAGTGGAATACGAATAGAAAACGGTAAAAAGCGATAATAATGAAAAGAGGAAATGGAAGATAGAATGAAAACAAGTGAACAGACGACAATGGTGTAAATGATGAAGGTAATACAAAGGAATCAATGAAATGCAAGTCATGAAAATGGAAAAAAAAAATAAATAAAAACATTAAAGGTTATTAAAGACTAGAAAAATGTGCAAATAATATGAGGAAACAAGAATGAGATGGAATTAAAAGATGAAAAGAAGAAAAATAATAATGGCAATATATGGATAGGAGTTTAAGATGAAAATAATAATAATAATATCATTATTATTATAATAACAATAAAGGAAAAGAAGAAGAAGAAGAAGAAGAAGAAGAAGAAGAAGAAGAAGAAGATGGAATTAAAAGATGAAAAGAAGAAAAATAATAATGGCAATATATGGATAGGAGTTTAAGATGAAAATAATAATAATAATATCATTATTATAATAATAATAATAACAATAAAGGAAAAGAAGAAGAAGAAGAAGAAGAAGAAGAAGAAGAAGAAGAAGAAGAAGAAGAAGAAGAAGAAGAAGAAGAAGAAGAAGAAGAAGAAGAAGAAGAAGAAGAAGAAGAAGAAGAAGAAGAAGAAGAAGAAGAAGAAGAAGAAGAAGAAGAAGAAGAAGAAGAAGAAGAAGAAGAAGAAGAAGAAGAAGAAGAAGAAGAAGAAGAAGAAGAAGAAGAAGAAGAAGAAGAAGAAGAAGAAGAAGAAGAAGAAGAAGAAGAAGAAGAAGAAGAAGAAGAAAGAAAGAAAGAAAGAAAGAAAGAGAGAAAGAAAGAAGGAAAGAAAGAAAGAAAGAAGGAAAGAAAGAAATAGAAAAAGGAACAATAAATAAATAAAAAAAGAAAGAAATAGAAAAAGAAGAAAGAAAGAAATAGAAAAAAAGAAAAAGAAATAGAAAAAAGAAAGAAAGAAAGAAAGAAAGAAATAGAAGAAAAATAAATAAAGAAAGAAAGAAAGAAGAAACAATAGTACAAACACAACGATAACATAAGAAAAGTAAACAAAACAACAAACTAAACTAAAACACAAAAATAAATAAACAAACAAACAAACAAACAAGACCCACCCCCTACCCTTTCCCGCTCCCAAGACTCCCAACACCCCCACATCCCCAACCTCCAATAGAAAAAAAGAGAGAGAAAAAAAAAGTAACAACCTAGACAATTCACTCACAGCATCCGTCACATCTATACATCCGAGTCTTTCAGCTTTCCTCCTCCTCCTCCTCCTCCTCCCCCTCCTCCTCCTCTTCTTCCTCCTCCTCCTCCTCCTCCTCCTCCTCACCTACGCGGTTCTCGGATAAGGTCTCCTACCCCTCAATATGATACCTCTCTGTTATTGATTACTTATCGTGTCCTTAAACTCACCTTGGGCCTATAGCGAGAGCGAGAGAGAGAGAGAGAGAGAGAGAGAGAGAGAGAGAGAGAGAGAGAGAGAGAGAGAGAGAGAGAGAGAGAGAGAGAGAGAGAGAGAGAGAATATGCAGATAAGAGCGTACGGAAACAGAGGAAAGGAGAAAAGAGAGGAAAAATAAAACAGTACCACATATACAGAGAGAGAGAGAGAGAGAGAGAGAGAGAGAGAGAGAGAGAGAGAGAGAGAGAGAGAGAGAGAGAGAGAGAGAGAGAGAGAGAGAGAGAGAGAGAGAGAGAGAGAGAGAGAGAGAGAGAGATGAGAGTCCACACCCCCCTAAACCAAAACAAAAGCAACACAAAACATATAAATAAACAAACACACATGGCAACAAACACACACATACCCCCCAAAAAAAATAAATAAATAAAAAATAAATAAATAAAAAAATAAATGAATGAAAAAAAAATGAAACATAAAAGACAGACAAGAACAACAACAACAACAACAACAACAACAACAACAAAACTAAACATAGGAAGCAAAGGAGGAAGCAGAAAAGTACCAAAAGAATTAAGAAACACAGACGAGAGAGAGAGAGAGAGAGAGAGAGAGAGAGAGAGAGAGAGAGAGAGAGAGAGAGAGAGAGAGAGAGAGAGAGAGAGAGAGAGAGAGAGAGAGAGAGAGAGAGAGAGACAAGAGGAGAAGGGATAGAGAAGATTAAAAAAAAAAGGGGGAAGGAAGGGGAAGGAAGACGAAGAGGAAAGAGAGGTATTACATTCACAGACACGGGATTAGCGGTGGGGATGTGAATTGGGGAATCAGGAAGGTACAGTGATTAATAGTGATTACAGTGAAGGTAGCAATGAGGCGTCGCAGAGCTGGTGATAATGAGGGTGCAGATGCAGTGATGGTGATAGAGGCTGATGAGAGGGTGAGGGAGAGTGATGAGGGGTAATGAGGAAAATGGAGACGAAATGAAAGAAGATGCTAACTTAAAAGGAAGGAGAGATGAAGGGAAGATATTAAGGGAAGGAAGGGGAACAGGTGCTTAGGAAGTAAAAGGGAAGTGAGGGAAGGGATGATATGAGATGAAAGGAATGGGAGATGAAATTGAAGGATAATTGTTGAGAGAGAGAGAGAGAGAGAGAGAGAGAGAGAGAGAGAGAGAGAGAGAGAGAGAGAGAGAGAGAGAGAGAGAGAGAGAGAGAGAGAGAGAGAGAGAGAGAGAGAGAGAGAGAGTCGCAAAAATTATCCAAAAAAGAAAAAGTTACCTTCAAGAATATTCAAACTTAATCCAAAACCACAAATGGCTTTTAAAACCTACACGGAACACCTCCTCTTCCTCCTCCCCCTCCTTCTTTTCCATCCCTTTTTCCTCTTCCTCCTCCTACTTTCTTCTTCTTTCTCTTCCTCTTTCTCCTCCTCCTTTCCTTCTTCCTCCTCTTTCTCTTTCTCCTCATTTCCTTTTTCCTGATCCTTTTCTTCCGTCTTTCCTCTTCCTCCTCCTCCTTTCTCTTCCTTTCCTTCTTCTCCTTTCCTTCCTTTCCTCATCTTCCTCTTTCTCCTCCTTTCCTTCCCTTCCTCTTCTTCTTATTCCTTTTCCTTTCCTTCTCTTCTCGTTCTCTTCCTCATCTTCCTCTTCCTCCTTTCCTTCATCTCCTCCTTCTCCTGTACTTCCCTTTCTGTTTTCCTTCCCGTCGTCTTTCTCCTCCTCTCCTTCCCTGCCTCCTCTTCCTTCTCCTTCTCCTTTTCTTTCCTCCCCTAGTCCGTTTCTTTCATGTCTCTTGTTTTCCTCCTCTTTCTCCTTTCCCACGCCTCCTCAATCTTGCTGTTATTCTCTTTCCTTTTCTACTTCCTCCTCCTTCGCTTCCTTTCATCTCCCCTTCCTATTACTCCCTTTTTTCTTATCTCTTCGTTCTCCTCCTCTTCCTCCTCCCACACGTCTTCTCACTTATCTTCCTTTCCTCCAACTCAATTCCCTCCCTTTTTCCATCTACTTTCTTCTTTTACATTTACTCTTTCTCACTTTACTTCCTATCCTCCTCCTCCTCCTCCTCTCAAACTTCTCTTATTACCCTTTTCATCATCCTCCTTTTTAACTTCTCTTCCTCTATCTCCTCATTCTCTTCTACCTCCTCTTCTGAAGATGACCCAATCCCACTATCAGCATCAGCAAGTAGTAGAGGAGGAAGAGGAGAAAGAGGAGGTGTCTAGGCCTAACGAGGTGGGCCCTAAATGACCCCTCGAACTAAATGGCGCAGGATGGAGAGGCCTAAATAAATAAAGGATTACTGAAGGAAGTGAAAAGTTAGCAAGGGGAAAAGAGTGTCGAGCCCAACTCCACAACCCTTCACTCACAGCCCCCTCAACTTTCCCCAAGCCTCCCCAATGCATTTAAATCTTCCTTTAGACATGCTTTCCCCATCAACTTGTATTCGTCCTCCTCCTCCTCCTCCTCCTCCTCCCTTTCCCCTTCTCATCTGCATGCGCTAACCAGCTTATCTGATATTGAATGACTAAATTAAATGCAAAGTATTTATCCCTAACGCGGCACATCAATGGTGAATGTTACTGGTGGTGGTGGTGGTGATGCTTAATGCGTGCCGCTAGTCAGTGGTGGTGGTGGTGGTGGTGGTGATTCAAAAGCAAGAGAAATGGAGTAGGATAATGATGAATAAAGGAGGAGGAGGAGGAGGAGGAGGAGGAGGAGGAGGAGGAGGAGGAGGAGGAGGAGGAGGAGGAGGAGGAGGAGGAGGAGGAGGAGGAGGAGGAGGAGGAGGAGGAGGAGGAAGAGGAAGAGGAAGAGGAGGAGGAGGAGGAAGAGGAAGAGGAAGAGGAAGAGGAGGAAGAAGAAGAAGAAGAAGAAGAAGAAGAAGAAGAAGAAGAAGAAGAAGGCAAGAAAGAGGAGTAGAGGAGGAGGAGGAGGAGGAGGAGGAGGAGGAGGAGGAGGAGGAGGAGGAGGAGGAGGAGGAGAAGGAGAAGGAGAAGGAGAAGGAGGAGGAGGAGGAGGAGAAGGAGAAGGAGAAGGAGGAGGAGGAGGAGGAGGAGGAGGCCGGGGTTAACCTATCACGAAGTAAGTGAGATACGCGAGGGAAAATATGAAGATAAATGGGAGATGACACACATTTATATTCCTGGACACATTTCCACTCCTTCCTTTCAAGTTCCCTTTCCCCTTTGTCAGCACGTCGCCTCCCCCATCATGACCCTCAACTTGGCACCTCTCCCCCTTTCCCTCACCTTCCCAAACCTGACTTCTCTGCGTCTCTTCTTTTAAATGCACCCAATCTCTTCCTTAAATCCTAACTCACAAAGCTCCCTTTTATACCCCTGTCCACCCTTATCCTCCCTTATCCCAATGTGCGTGCCGATATCCACGCATACATTCTCCAGCAGCAGTAAACTGTAATGTCCTCTCCCGTTTCTTTCTCCCTGGTTCCCTTTGTCATCGTCTCCTCCAGGATCTGCTGCTCCATACTTCACTAAGTTGCCACGTCTCCCTCCAGTCCCAAACTTTTGCCTTGTAGAGTTTCTTTCTTTACCGCCACGTTTCTACCCTTTCATCTTGCTATCGTAACCCCCAAAAATAGCCAAAAGACTGCCGTTCACTATTTATACTCTTCTCCTTTCTTTTCCTCTCCTCCATTTTCTAAGCTCATTTTCCTTCCCTTCCCTTCCCTTCCCTCGCTTCCTACTTTTTCTTTTTTTTTTTGTAACCTTCCCTACCCCTTAAATCTCACCATAACCCGCCACATTCCTGCAGAGAATCTTCACCATCGCCTGAGGGTTTTCCAGGAGGCTTTACGAGGGTTTCATCCTGGCGAGGCTCCACCTGCCTTACTGATCAATCGGCCGACGCGGCTCTCGCGCGGCGCCCGACCGTCACCACTCCGCCACCATTAGTGCGATCACCGGGACTCGCCGCTTGATCTCGTCGTTATGGTGAGATAGACGTTTTTTTGTGTATTTTTTTCCTCTTTACTTTTTTTCGTGTTGGGCAATCATGGCGGTCGTTGCACGAGGCTCGGATTGCGTTACGAGGCGCGGGGCTGCCGGGGTTCAGGGCGTGCTGTGGCGGGCAGCTCCGGATGGACAGACGTGGGCGGTGTTGTGGGCGGGGCGTTCACAGCAGGGAGGCTGTGGCATTGTGCCGGAGTGAGCGGGTGGGCGGGCGGCCGAACGAACGGGCAGGGGCGTGCGTGTGTGCGTGCGTGTGGGGACTGATCCTTCCTTCCGGGCCGCACGCGTATTGATCACCCAGAATCTCGGCCACTTGTTGGTACACGCCGACCACCGCTCATTACGGCCGCCGCCGCCTCGCCCTGCTGCCTCACACGACCTCTCGAGTGCTGCACAGCGCCGCACACACTCCCTCCTCCTCGCCAACGCAGCGGTGCCACTGAACGCGTCCCGAGTCGCCCGGTGCTCGCCGCCGCCACGACAAACCCCGCGGCTGTGCACGACTGGACTTAAAAATTACTTGAAGACGTTCCTCGTGACGTCGTGTCTTCCTGGAATGCAAATCACGTTACCGGTGAGGGACTGGCGGCCAGGACACGCAGGGGACGACCTTGGGACAGCGGCGGCACGCAAGGAAACGTGAGGAAAGGTGAGAGGAGGGCGGGGGTGGGGGTGCTTGTCAGGTGCTGGACGGTGTCTGACTGTCACGCGTCACGCCACCCGGCACCCTTGGCACTCCCCCAGGCTCTTTCATTATCACCGCCAGGCTGCTGTCACCTCCTCCTTTCCTCCTGACTGTCTTATGAATGACAGTCATTACACCTTACAATCCCCTCTTCCAGACCCGTCCGCTGGCAGCCTCTCCTCAGATGACACACTGCCTTCCCTCACCCAAAGCCTGGTATCTCACTCCACACACATCCTCAAACTTCTCTCGACACCCACACCTCCCATGCAACCTCCCATTGAAGAGCCGTCAGTCACTGCACCCGGTGACTCCAAGTAGCAGCACCTCCAGCACCCACACCCGCGCCTCAAACTTGTCACACACCTCACTGTTTACCTTGTGCCGCCGCTGCCCTCAGGTCTCGCCGCGCCTCACTGACTCCTCGCCACGCATGAAGGACGGATACATGATGCAAGGCAAACCAGTCAAGTTTTAAGTGAACGCGGCGGGGGACGACAAGCCACGGGAAGCGACACACAGCGGAGCCCAAGAGAGGATGAATGCCTGGGCGGTTAGCGGCGACTACAGGCAAGGCGGAGAGTCGTGTAGGCCCACCCTCACTGCGATCTACCGGGAGCCGCTGCGGTGAATCCTGAGACGCCACGCTCCTGCAGTGGATAAAGGGGGACTCGGCGGAAGGTAAAGGCACAGGGGGCGGCGTGCGGGGGGCGGCGGGGGCGTGGTGGGGGGCCGATGGGTACACGAGGGTTGGCGGGGGAAGAGTTGAGTCTCGCTGTACCGCCCGACACGCGTGCTGGGACCCGACTGAGGCCCTGCTCCCTCGTCCCTCCTCCTCGGCCGCCACTGTCGCCTCCTCCTCCTCCTCCTCCTCCTCCTCCACGCAGGCGGCCTCCACCACCGACGCACCACACAATGCTGCCGCTCCCACTCATTCCCTCATCGCCTGTGACTCCCACACTACCAATGACTCTTACCATCCTCATCCTCCACCCACACCCAGTGACGCTTCCTTTGTTTTTCATAAGAGTCACTCCCTATACTGCAAACATTATTATTCTCTCTCTCTCTCTCTCTCTCTCTCTCTCTCTCTCTCTCTCTCTCTCTCTCTCTCTCTCTCTATTAACTTTTACACTTTCCAATTCTACACAGTTCCTCCCCCTCCTTCCTTCATTTCCTTTCCAGCTTCGCCTCTGCCTACTCCTCCTCTTTCTCCTTCTCTTCCTCTTCCTCCTCCTCCTCCTCCTTCCTCCTTTTTTTCCACCCTGCCTCCTGGTCACCTCCTCCTCGCTGGATGGCTTCCTGTTGCCTCTCAATCACTCACGTTTCCCTTTTTTTGCTTTTCCTCATCAATGTCTCCCTTTTTTTATCTTTCGGGCGAGTGGAAAGAAATGAGTGAGAGATGCGAGGGATGACGGGAAATGAGGTCAGAGGAGGAGGAGGAGGAGGAGGAGGAGGAGGAGGAGGAGGAGGAGGAGGAGGAGGAGGAGGAGGAGGAGGAGGAGGGTTAGGTGCAAAGAGAGAAAGACTGGGCAGCGCTGCTCTCCCTGTACCCTCTCACACACTGCCCTAGTCCTCTCTCTTTCTCTCCCATCCTCCTCCTCCTCTCTCTCTCTCTCTCTCTCTCTCTCTCTCTCTCTCTCTCTCTCTCTCTCTCTCTCTCTCTCTCTCTCTCTCTTTCTCTCTCCCAAAGCCTCAATGAACCCTGCCATCCTAACACACGTTCCTCACTCATCTCCCTTTTACCCACTCGTGACTTGCACCTCTCCTCTCTCACATCTCACTCCTCCTCCGTCTCCGCCCCTCTCCTCCTCACTGTCTTCGTTCCTTCCATTCTTCCGCTTGCTCCCTTGTTCCTGTCTTTCCCTCGCCCATCTATCGTAAATCTGATTCAAGGTCTAGCCATCAACAGGTGCGTAATATCTTTGCCGTGCCCGTAAACACCTGCGTGAGGGTCGCCAGGTGAGGGAGGAGCCGAAGTGTTGGGGCCAGGTAGTTAAGACAGGTAACGAGCGGTGTGGAGGAGTGGGGGGAGTTTCTATCACACGATGCTTACCTCAACCTCAACGCAGATAAAGAAAATGGAGTAAAGAAAGTCAAAGGGAAGTCTGTGTTAAAAGTACATTTCAATAGGTACTTTTTTTTTTGGAGGGGAGGAGGTCGTGTGTGTGGGAGAGCCAATCAAGTCTTTTCTTTAATTCTTTCTTTTGCTTCTGGTTTGTCTCCCTTGCGAATGAGAAATGAGTTAGAAGAGTAAATACATGAAAAATAACAGGGTTTATTAATGTATATGCATTGATTATTCCTATGTATCGATCTCCTTTTGTTCCCCCTATGTCAATTTATCCCCCCTGTTCTTTTTCTTTCATCTATCTATCCCTTTGTTTTCTATTCCTCCATTCTTTACTTCTTTCACATCTTCCTCCATTTTTTTCATTCTTTCATAGTTTTCTCCTTTCACCTCCTATTTCCCTCCGTCGGAACGCCTCCTTTCCTCCCTTCCCCTTCAGTTTCTCTCCTATCCACTATTCATACCTCTATTCCCTCTTCCTCCAACCCAAATTTATTCCTTTATATTTCTCCTTTACTTATTCGTTTCTTTCCTTCCCTTTCTTTTCTCTCCTATCACCCATTCATCTTTTCTTTTTTATTTCTATCCCATCCCCTTTCTCCTATAACATTATTTGTACGAACCTTTATTCTTCTCTTATTGTTTATCCACTTCTTTTTATTCCCTTCACAAAACACGAATCTCCATTTTCTTTGTTTTTTTTTTCCATCACTATCTACTTTCCCTTTTCCCTCTAAAACTTTCAGTACCAAAAAAAAAAAAAAAAAAAAAAAGAAAAAAGTTATCTATCTTCCTTTCCTTCAACTGTTATCGCGTATTCATTCCCTTTCCCTCTAGTCTAAAGCCTTTCAGAAATACATACACAAAAAAAGACGAGGAAAGAAAAAAAAGAAAAGAAAAAAAAGTTATCTTCTTCCCCCACCCCCTCTTTCCTTAATATCCTATCACCTATTCTCTCCCAACTTTATTCCTTTTCCATGTATAACCTTTCAGACAGAAAAGAAAGAAAGAAAGAAAAAAAGAAAGAAAGTTACTCGTATATACTCAGATAAAAAAAAAGACGAAAGGAATAAATAAATAAAGGAAAAAAGTTATTTTTATTCCCTTTTCTTAATAACCTATCACCTATTCACTCCTATCTTCATTTCCTTTTCCTGTCTAACCTTTCACAAACAGAAGAAAAAGAAGGAAAAGTTGCTTACTCGCACTTACCCAAAGAAAAAAATACGAAAGAAAGGAAAAATCAGCTACCTACTTCCCTAGTCCTTTTTATCTTCATCCCCTTCTTTTGTCTAACCTTTCACAAACAAAGAAAAAAAAAGAAGAAAGAAAAAGTAACCTACACACTCATACCCAGACGACATTCCCCCGTCAGGAAATTGGACACAAAACCTTTAGCTGAGGAATCTATCGACGTGGGAGCTGAAGTGTCTCCCCCCTTCCCTCCTCCCCCCATAACCCACACCTCAAGCCCCCCGCCAGGTGAACTTCGAACCCCACCACACCTGGCCGTCCTCACCTCCCGCTCACACCTGTCCCAGCTGTCCTCTTTTTAAATACTTATTAGGACGGAATCTAATTTGCTTCGTCTCGCCTCGTCCTAGTTTCCAGGTGGGATTCTGGGTGCGAGGTGCGAGTCTTACTTGCGTGTGTGTGTGTGTGTGTGTGTGTGTGTGTGTGTGTGTGTGTGTGTGTGTGTGTGTGTGTGTGTGTGTGTGTGTGTGTGTGTGTGTGTGTGTGTGTGTGTGTGTGTGTGTGTGTGTGTGTGTGTGTGTGTGTGTGTGTGTGTGTGTGTGTGTGTGTGTCGTCGTATTTTCAGCACAATTCATCCAATTCGCGGCTCAAATACAACTGTACCTTCCACATGTTCATTCAATTAATTTTAAACCCATAATTTCGTTAGCTCGCAATATACCTGAATGTATTTTGTTAATAAATCACCGGGAGAAAAAAAAATAAAACACTGAAGTCTATAAATTTCTCCAGTTTAACTTATCTAATTTGCATACATTTCCATTTATCTCGCTACCTGCGGCGATGCTGACGAGAATATCACCTGTTAATTACGGAGGAAAGCAGGTGTGATGGCGTGGTGGTGGTGAGGCGAGGGTGAGGAGGATGCCCACCTCACTAACCTCACCAAAGCGTCACTATCACCACCACCGCTGCTTCCACCATAACTATCATCATAATCACTATCAATAATTCCACTACACCTTCTCCACTTCCTCCACGTATCACCATCAGCAGTCCATCTAACACAAAAAAACACGACCAACACAATTATCACTCTACATCATCTTCTAATTATAGTATTAAGAGAAAATTGGTAAGCAGAGTGGTTGATGAATGGAATAGACTTGGTAATCAGGTTGTTAGTTAGTCAATAGGGAGCTTTAAATGGTTATGCAAATTTATGGATGGGGATAAGTGGGTATGTTTGTACAGTGAGTACCATTCGCAAAACTCAATAAGGGAGCTTTAAATAAAAAAGTTACGCAAATTTATGGATGAAATGGTAGGCGGGGATGTCATATAAGGACTGTCACGTGTAGGGCTGAAGGCTTCTCGCAAATTTCCTGTTCTCATGTTCTTATAAGCAAGTCTGCGGTGGTGATGGACAGACACAACCTCAACCGTTCAAGACACAAGACTCTTTTTCTCACTCCTATTCTGTCCACCTCTCTAATGCAAGAGTTAACCAGTATTCTCAATC
>NC_087178.1:17847250-17849750 GCF_035594125.1 Scylla paramamosain
AGAGAGAGAGAGAGAGAGAGAGAGAGAGAGAGAGAGAGAGAGAGAGAGAGAGAGAGAGAGAGAGAGAGAGAGAGAGAGAGAGAGAGAGAAAATCTACACACACACACACACACACACACACACACACACACACACACACACACACACACACACACACACAAAGCCGCAAGAAACAAAAGGAAAAGTACAAACGTAAAATAAATAAATGAAAATGAAATAAAATACCATAAAAAGTAAAAATGTCCAAGTATAAATGACAGAAAAATAGAAGAATGAACGAAAGTAAAAGAAAATATATATACAAAAACGAACTTCTTAATTTTCCACATCACTTCAGCATTTCACAAACTCAGACCATGACGAAAGACCAAAATGAAGAAAGAGAGAGAGAGAGAGAGAGAGAGAGAGAGAGAGAGAGAGAGAGAGAGAGAGAGAGAGAGAGAGAGAGAGAGAGAGAGAGAGAGAGAGAGAGAGAGAGAGAGAGAGAGAGAGAGAGAGAGAGAGAGAGAGACACGAGTAGAGATAGGTAAGGATACGAAGAGGGGAAATGGAGACAGGGAGAAACAGAGAGAGGGAGAGGAAGAGGAAGAGGGGGGGGGGGAGGGCAAAGGTACACGAGGGTACAAGCCACGCAGGTACACCATCGCCTTCAGACTGTTCGCCTCGCCAATAACGGTACAGGAGCGGTGTGAAGATTTGCATAACAGACATTCGTGGGGCATTATGTGAAATTATAGTGTGCGAGAGAGAGAGAGAGAGAGAGAGAGAGAGAGAGAGAGAGAGAGAGAGAGAGAGAGAGAGAGAGAGAGAGAGAGAGAAGAGAGAGGAGAGAGAGAGAGAGAGAGAGAGAGAGAGAGAGAGAGAGAGGAGAGAGAGAGAGGAGAGAGAGAGACTTGGACCTAAAAGAAAAGGAGAAAAATGTGCCAGGAAAAAGCGAAGAAAGAAAAGGAAGTGAAACAAAAAAGCAGGAGGAGGAGGAGGAGGAGGAGGAGGAGGAGGAGGAGGAGGAGGAGGAGGAGGAGGAGGAGGAGGTATCACTCACAATAAATGTCTTCCTCACAACGATACAAGCCAAGCCATAAAACCCAAGCCATTATCATCACCCTCCTCTTCTTTTTATCTACCTATCTACCTGTCTGTCTATCTCCTTATCTACCCTTCCACCACCTCAAGTACATCTACCAACACACAAAGTTACGTTTACCATTCTTTTATCTACTATGGCCACTACTTTTCTACCTGTTTTTTTTTTCTTTTTTGTAATTCACTAGTCTCATAATTAAACAGCCTTACCTGCACACACCTGCAAGAAATGACAGCAAAAACACACCTGACCACATCACATCACATACCTGCATAAATGTTGTTGTTATTGTTGTTGTTACTGCTGGCACTGTTGTTGTAGTTGTTGTTATTGTTGTTATTGTTATTCGTAGTGGACGAGGAGGAGGCGAGGGCAGCCTGACGAAGACGGGAAGTGCGGGTTGACCTCACGCCCAAGCCTGCACTCATCACCACGTCCTCCGAGGATGAGCCGCCCACGACCCCGCCGCCCACGACCCTCTGGCGGCGACCCGTTCTCCTGAAGCCTGGGGGAGTGGGCGGAGGTGAGAGATGGAGACAAGAGAGAGAGAGAGAGAGAGAGAGAGAGAGAGAGGAGAGAGAGAGAGAGAGAAGAGAGAGAGAGGAGAGAGAGAGAGGAGAGAGAGGAGAGAGAGAGAGAGAGAGAGAGAGAGAGAGAGAGAAGGAAAGAGAAGCATGTGTGGTATAAATGGTGAAAGGAGGGAGATGGAAACGAAGGATGAATGAAAAAGATTGGAAAAAGGGCATAAGGTGAAAGAATAAGAGAGAAAGAGAGAGGGGAAAGAGGAAAAGAGAGGAAAGAGGGAAAGGTGAGAGGCGGTGAGGGACGAAGGTCAGTCATGTTAGAGGGCATGTGAGAAATGACGTGTGGAAAAAAGAATAGTGAATGAATGAATGAACAAACTGAACCAATAAATCAAACTCTCTCTCTCTCTCTCTCTCTCTCTCTCTGACATCATATATCACGTCTTTTCCTCACAGTTCGCGGAATAAGACTTGGATTTAATGGCGCAGTTGACAAGCTTTCATGATAATTATTCACCATTTTTACCTTCCCACGCTGTCACACTTTGAAGGAGACGCAAGCTTTCAATGCACATAACTCACCATCCTCACCTGCCTTCACCTGTCCTCACCTACACCCTTAAAAACAACCTCCGAACACACAGCTACACTTTTACACCATCAACGTGACATTTGCATACACCTGTCCTCACCTACACTCACCTGGCCTTACCTAATCTAAAAACACCTGCCCAACAAATATTAATCTACAATGTTACACCTTCAACGGAATACATAATTTCAGTACTCATCCTTGACTTATCTTACCTGTCCTTACCTGTCCTTACCCACACCATCACCTACACCTGCCCAACACACCTGCACGCATCTACTTCAACATACGCATTTTAAG
>NC_087178.1:17852250-17887250 GCF_035594125.1 Scylla paramamosain
TGCTGGATGGACTGTGTAAGAATGTGGTGAAATGCGTGTAGGTGGAGGCAGGTGAGGACACGAGGGTGAGGGAATGATGAGAGTGGCGAGGGGAGGTTTATCATGGAGTGCCTTGGGAGGGGAATGACCATGGCGTGTATGGAAGAGGAGGGAGGGAGAGGGGAGCTGCAAGGCGGAATGCGTACTGAACTTTACTATTTTATTTACTGTATGTGTAGTGGAAAGAAGAGAAATTTTAGTGGTATGGAAGTTGTATGGAGTTGTATGAAGAGAAGTTTTGTGTGAGGGGATAAAGCGGTGTTTTGTATGTGTGGAAAGAGGGAAAAAAAAAGTATATTTTGTATGTGTGGAGGGGCTAAAAAACATTTCACTTTTACAGAAGGGGAACAAAATATTTCTTATATAAAGGGAAAAAAAAGGGCATTTCACTTATATGGAAGGAAAAAAAAGGGCATTTGAGCTGTATGGAGGGAAAAAAAAAGGAACATTTGACATTTAAGTTGTATATAGGGGTAGAAAGGGACATCTCACTTGTATGGAAGAAAAAAAAAAGATACATTTCAGTTATACAAAAATAAAAAAAAAATAAAAAAATACATAACTTGTATGGAAGAAAAAAAGGAACACGAGTTGTATAGAGAAAAAAAAAACGGTCATTTCAGCTGTATAAAGAGAAAAAAAGAAAAAATTACGCTGTATAGAGGGAAAATTAAGAGAAACTGCATGACTGTGTGTTTGGGTGAAAGGAGAGAGGTAGTTGGTGGGCCGGTTAGCCGAGTCGCAAGTTGAGGTGAGGCAATGTGTTACGTGTTCCTGCGGGCAAATATAACACGCAATATCGGGGTGTGTTCTAATCACGCCTCGTAAATCATTCTGCCTCCTCCGCTCCTTGACGCTTTCAATATCACCACTCCCACTTATTACCACCTCCATTTAATTGCAGCCCCCTCCCACCCCTCCTAGTGCCCCTCCTCCCCTACCCCTCCCCCTCCTCTCCCGTATTTATAACCCGAGCCTGCAACACCTGAACTAATTACAAGGCCACCTGAGAGTTAGAGTAATTACAATATATTTACGATCGCTGCTGCTTTCGCCACCCTGTCACCTTCATCCATATCGAACGAAAATAGACGATAATTATTTGCACTCGACACTCATTGATAGAAAAAAAATAAATAATGAATAAAAAGATACCAAGGAAAATTAAGGAGAGTCAAAATATCCAAAGTCTCGAAACAGCAAGTACAGAACATAACCATTTTTCACATCGACTTCTGAGACACTAAAAGAGGACAACCAGGAGAGGACAGCACGAAGATAAGATGGAGCCACTTTAACTTGTTTCCTGGGACCGAAATCTTGCGAGGAGGAGGAGAAGGAGGAGGAGGAGGAGGAGGAGGAGGAGGAGGAGGAGGAGGAGGAGGAGGAGGAGGACGAAGGCTCAGGAGGAAAGGAGGGAAAAAAACTTGCAGTCCGCCAAGTTGGCCTCTCCATTACTGTCCTCAAGTCGGAGGAGGAGGAGGAGGAGGAGGAGGAAGAGGAGGAGGAGGAGGAGGAGGAGGAGGAGACAAAGTGAGGGAGAGGAGAGAAAGTGAGGGGAAGGACAAGTGGAATAGCTGACAGCATGACAAGACGGGGTTTCGGAAAGAAAGAAAGAAAGAAAGAAAGAAAGAAAGAAAGAAGAAAGGAGAGGAGTGATGGGGAGAAAGGGAGAGGGAGGAAGGGAAGGCTTGAGAAGGACTATGTAGGAGTTTCAAAGAGCAAATGATGGACGTGGAAGAGGAGGAGAGGGAGAGAGGGAAGTGAAAGAGAGAGGAGGAGTCTGGGAGGGATTACAAGAGGAATGAGCTGGAAGAGGAGAGGCGACAGGAGGATGAGGAGAGGAGAGGGAGACTGAAAGGGGGGATGGAAGGGAGACAAAAGGAGATTGAGAGAGACGAAGAAAGACAGAGTGCGAACCAAAGGGAGATGAAGAGATCCACAAAAACATGGGTAAAATGATCAAGGAAAAGCAGGAGGAAAGTAAAATATATGATAGTGAAGAGCAAGAGTAAAAAATAATTAGAGAAAAGTAAAAAAAAAACAAAAAAGGAAAAGAAAAATCTACAAAAAATACCGAAAGAATTATGAAGAACAGAAAAAAAAAATGTAGATTGAACACAAAACAGTTAAAGAAAAAATCATGAAAGAAAATGTTAATAAAATGAATAAAAAGAAAAACTGATGAAATTGTACGAAAATACGAGTTACCACGGAAATAAAGAATAGAAAAATATGAAAGAATTAACACCAAAACAGGAAATTGAAAAGATAAAATAAAAACTACCAGAATAGAAAAAAAAAAATTCAAAATACCCAGAAAAAAAAAACTAAGAGTATTTCACAAAAGAACAGAGAAAGAAGAAAAGAAAGATGCATAAACAAAACTAACACAAAAGAAGAAAAGAAAAGAAAAAGAAAAGAAAAAGAAAAAGAAAAGAAGAAAAAGAAAAGAAAAGAAAAAGTAAAAAAGAAGATGAAGAAGAAGATCATTTGAAAACAGGAAAAGAACTTACAAAAAAATAAAATAAATAAATAAATAAAGACATGAACTAGCCAAGAAACCAAAAAGAATATGTGCAAGAAGGAGAACTAACACTGGAACAACAACAAGAAGAAAACGCAATGAGAAGACGAGAAAAGCAGAAAAACGCATCTTAACACACACACACACACACACACACACACACACACACACACACACAGGTACATTAGGCCAGGGTAGACAAATGAAGCTCTCACACCTGCCACCTTCCGGGAAAAACACACACACACACACACACACACACACACACACACACACACACACACACACACACACACACACACACACACACACATACACACACACACACACACACACAAACCCACAAAAACTCACCCTCCCAACAATTATTACCACCACCTACTGCTCTTTCCTCAGCTTTCAACACCGGGAGTGGCGCGGCACACAAATACAATCACTCATTACCAAACATTATCATTACTTCAAATTAAAATCTCGCGAGACATTAACTTGGCAAGATACTGATTTTTTTTTTTCTCTCCCCCTGAATTTTTGTTTCCCAGACTCGGTGCAGCAGTAATAAAGGTGCACATTAAGGCTAATCAGGTACCATTAGTCATCGCAGTGCAGGTGTGGTACAGATGTTGTGTGCCAGTGCCGGAAGAGAAAAGGTTAGCATGGCATTGGGGGCATGATAAGGGGAATGTTGTAGATGAGAGAAAAATAAAATAAAGGAAAAGAAAGTAGGGAGATGAGATGAGAGGGGAAGAAAAAGAAAGCTTAAGGGATGAAGGGAAATAGAAATAAAAGAAGAGAAATGGAGGTAAAAGAAGGGATAGGAAGGAAACAAACAGTAATCGAGGATATGATATTTGGAAGGAAAGGAAAGGGAAGGAGAGAACGATGAAATGGAAAGGAAAGATAAAAAAAGGAAAGATGAAGGAGAAAGGAGGGTAAAGGAAGCTTAAGCAGGGGAAGGGAAGGGAAGGGAAGGGAAGGGAAGGGAAGGGAATGGAAGGGGAAGGAAGGGAAGGGTTGGGAAGTGAAGGGTAGAGAAGGAAAAGGAAAGAGGAAAGAGATGATATGGGAAGGGAAGGAAAGGAAGGCAGGGCAAGAAAAATAAAAGGAACGGGAACGGAAGGAATAGGAAAGAGGAATGAAAAGAACCGAAAGAAGGAAGGAGGCAGGAAAGAAAGGAATAAAAGGAAAATGAAAGGAAAGGAAGGGAAAGGAAAAAGAGGAGCAGGGAAGGGGAAAGAGAGGGGAGAAAAAGGTAAAGCGAGAGGATTAAAGATCAGAGAGAGAGAGAGAGAGAGAGAGAGAGAGAGAGAGAGAGAGAGAGAGAGAGAGAGAGAGAGAGAGAGAGAGAGAGAGAGAGAGAGAGAGAGAGAGAGAGAGAGAGAGAGAGAGAGAGCGTTATGCAGTTTTCCCTTTCATTTGATAAGAGTAAGCTGTGTTTGTCTGTTAGCCAATCACTTTTCCCTCCAAACTCGTTATACACAAGTCAACGAAGCAAACACACACACACACACACACAAACACACACACACACACACACACACACACTGGTAAGAACATAGAAAACGGGAAACAAAGAAGAAAAACGCCCCGGGATAAAACATAAACGAGAAAAAAAAAAAATATTTACAATTTAATCCCAAGTGGTGAAGATATTGAATGAATTAATTGAATCAAAAGGAAACCCCCGCCTGACTGGAATAGGGAAAACGGAGTAATGAATGGGGAAGCTCGTTTATTTTTAAAGCTGCGTCCGCCGAACTTTACATTCCTGACCTTAAAGAAGAGAAAATAGAATAAGAAGGTAGAAGAGAAATAGATATCCTCACCTTATTCTCTTCCCCAAAGGAATTCCGCGGCTCACATTTTCTTTATCTTGGGTCTTTTCTCTCCTCTTCCTGTTCTCTTCTTTATTTCTCTTCTCTGGGCTTGTGCTTTTCTCCTTACTGCGTCTCCTTTCCTTTTCTGCACTTCTCCTGTTCTCTCTCTCTCTCTCTGCTATTCTCCTTCTTTCCCTTATCTCCTTATCGTCTAGGGATCTCCTCTTGTCCTCCTCCTGCGATGTTCTCTTCTTTTCTCCTCCTCCTGGTGTCTTTTCTCTAGCACTTCTTCTCTTCTCATCTATCTTCAGTCTCTCATGATCCGCGCGCCGAACTCTCTTCTCCGCCTCGAGTTTCTTCTCCCCTTCTCTCCTCTTCTCCCTGTGTCGCTCTTTGCTTCTCTCCTCTTCGCTCCGCCCGCCTTCCTTCACCGGAGAGCGACCTGGTGGAGAGAAACAAGGCGGTTAGTGATGGGTGTTGTTAAATTGTTAAATTGTTAAGTGTCTTAGGAATGTGGAAAAGATATCCAAGAAGAGGAAGAAGATGAATAAAAAGAAGAATAAAAACAAGAACTAGAAGGAAGGAAAAGGGAAGAAAAGAAAGAAAAAAAGGAAAGGGAAAGAAAAGAAAACGAAAGAAAAAGAAGAGAGAAAAAGATGAAGAAGAAGAAGCAAAGAAAAGAATGGAAGAGAAAAGAAAAGAGAGGAAGAATAAAAGAAAAAGGAGAAACAAAGCAAGGCACATGAAAGAAAAAAAGAAAAGGGAAAGGAAAGAGGAAAGGAAAGCAAAAAGAAAATAAAAAAAGAGGAGGAGGAGGAGGAGGAGGAGGAGGAGGAGGAGGAGGAGGAGGAGGAGGAGGTAGAGGAAGAGGAAGAGGAAGAGGAAGAGGAAGAGGAGGAGGAGGAGGAGGAGGAGGAGGAAGAGGAGGAGGAGGAGGAGGGAGGACGGGAGCCATTAAATTAAAAATATAACGTGGAATATGACAGTAAGGATTTATTAACGTTATTATTTACTTGTACAATGGCTGGACACAATAATGATAAACAAAATTAAATGTCACATTGTTTGGTGAAAGGCGATAGAGTGGTCTTGAATAAATGTAGCCTAAATTGAATTACGCTATCAACAAAGGGTTTTAACGCAAAGTATATGCAGATGAATGAAAAAAAAAAAATAATAAAGCTTTTGTTGAATCATGAATCACACTTACAAATACAAACAAAAAACAAAACAAAATATAAAATCCTTCGTGATATTTTCAATGAAGGAAAAAGGCTTCCTGAGTTAGAAAAAAAAAAAAAAAAAAAAAAAGGTCGAATTAGATTTAAATGAAAAAAAGTCTTCCTGAATCAGACATATAAAGGAAGCGGTCTTCACTCGGATCCACATCAATAAGAAGATCTTTTGAATCACTTAAATAGAAAAAAAATCTTTTGAATTATACTGAATATTATATATATATATATATATATATATATATATATATATATATATATATATATATATATTATAATATATATATATATATATATATATATATATGTATATATATATATATATATATATATATATATATATATATATATATATATATATATATATATATATATATATATATATATATATATATATATATATATATATATATATATATATATATATATATATATATATATATATATATATATATAATCAAATCTACAATAAAAAAAGAAAAACAAATCTTCTTGAACCAGACACATAGAAAAAGCCATCTTGAAAAAGATCTACACGAAATAAAATAAAAAAAATTCTTCCATCTACACCAAAAAGACTTCTTGAATCAAATCTACACAAAAAGAAAAAAAGCTTCATCGAGTCACTTCTTGACCCAGACGCGTAAAAATAAAAAAAAAAATAAAATAAAATAAAAAAAATGGCCCCTCTTGAAACAGATCTAAAACAAAAAAATAAAAAAGTCTAATACATCTACACCAAAAAAGACTCCTTGAACTAGATCCACACGAAAAAAAAAAAAAAGAGAAAAGAAAAGAAGATAAAAAAAAAAATCCTTATCGAGTCACTCACATTTCCCCAGCAGCCTCGCCTGACCCAGAAAGGACCCGTCAAGCCCCTAACTCCCGCCAGTCAGGTTTCCCCTTCAACACTATCACATTTTCTTTACGAAGTTAGCCAATACTTGAGGAGCGACTATACTAAACCTCCGACCACCACCACCACCACTACCGCTAGGATCATACGCTACCCTGCCTCTCTCCCACTCTCCCCCTCTCCCAGCCTCTCCCTCCAGCCCTACTTAGCCACGATCCCATTAACATTAGCCTCCTCTCAGCCCCGTCACACGCGTAATCACAAAAGTGTCACACATGCAAATTAAAGTAACGAGACTCGCTTTATTCACTTAAGATCTACGTCTCCATTATTTACTGCGCCCGCCATCACCCATTTTGGCCGATACGCAACGAGTCTTGGGAAATTTATGGAGGAGGTGCTGGTGGTGATGGTGGTGGTGGTGTGGGTGGGTGTGTGTGTGTGTGCTTGGGTGTGTCTGTGTGTGTGTGTGTGTGTGTGTGTGTGTGTGTGTGTGTGTGGTGTGTGTGTGTGTGTGTGTGTGTGTAGGTGGGTATGTGGGAGGGGGTATTATCTCTCTCTCTCTCTCTCTCTCTCTCTCTCTCTCTCTCTCTCTCTCTCTCTCTCTCTCTCTCTCTCTCTCTCTCTCTCTCTCTCTCTCTCTCTCTCTCTCTCTCTCTCTCTCTCTCCAGCAGCACAGAAATTAGTGAACGTGACGTGAATGTCGCGACTTTTTTACAAAATTAACTTCTGAAAGTGGAACAAAATGTGAAATACGAGGAAATTATGAAATTATATATAAAAAAACTGTATTTTATTAAGTCGGGAGAAATATGGATTTATTATTATTTTTTGCTAACGTGTGTGTGTGTGTGTGTGTGTGTGTGTGTGTGTGTGTGTGTGTGTGTGTGTGTGTGTGTGTGTGTGTGTGTGTGTGTGTGTGTGTGTGTGTGTGTGTGTGTGTGTGTGTGTGTGTGTGTGTGTAGCCCAAAATTACTATCATAAATAATAAAGAAGACTATATAACGACACACACCACCACAACCTCTCTTCCTCCTCCTCCTCCTCCTCCTCCTCCTCCTCTTCTTCTTCTTCTTTCCTCTCTTCCTTTCTCTACTACTTTCTTCCCACACTTTCCCTCCATCCTGACCATATTTTCCTTCCTTCATTTCTTCTCATCTTTCTCCTTCCTATATTTCTTCCCTTCTTTCTTCTCTTTCTTTTTCCTCTCCCCTCTCCCTTTCCCTGTCCTTCCTTCATCTTTATTATAAAATCTTTCCTTTCTCTCTCTTTTATCTATTCTTCCTTCCCTTCCTCCCTCTCTCCTTGCTATATTTTACTAATTCTTTCCTCTCTCTCTCTCTCTCTCTCTCTCTCTCTCTCTCTCTCTCTCTCTCTCTCTCTCTCTCTCTCTCTCTCTCTCTCTCTCTCTCTCTCTCTCCACTGTTGTCTCATTTTTCTCTTCTTTATTGTGGAGTAATATAGTTTCTTCCTTCCTTTCTTCCTTCTTTCCTTTAATTCTTCCTTTCCCCTCCCTCCTCTCTCTCTCTCTGTCCCTCCTCGTTACAATTTGTCCATTCTTTCCTCTTCTCTTCCTTTATTTTTTCCTTCCTATTCCTTTTCACTAACTTCTATTACGAATAATTTTCCTTCGTTTTTTTTCTCTCTCCTCTTTTTTAACTTTCCCATTTAATCTCTCTCTCTCTCTCTCTCTCTCTCTCTCTCTCTCTCTCTCTCTCTCTCTCTCTCTCTCTCTCTCTCTCTCTCTCTTCCTTCCTTCCTTTTAATCCTCTCTTTCTGTTTAATCCTTCCCACCTTTTCTATTTCCTTTCCTAATTGTTTTCCTTCTTTTTTCCTTTCATTATATCTGTTTTCCTTTATTTCCTCCTCTTCCTTTTTATCTGCGTTCTTTCCTTTTGTATCTCTATTCCTTCCTTTCTCCTTCTTGCATTTATTCTTCTCTTCCTTCTTCTTTTCCTCCTTTCTTTTTCTTTCTTTCTTCCTACGTGGCTTTATTTCCTCCCTCTCTTCCTCCCTTTCTACGTTTTTTCCTTTCCATACCTCGTTCCCTTCCTTCCTTCTTCCTTATCTCTTTCTCCCTCGTTCCTCCATCTATTTCTCCCTTACTTCCTTCCTTCCTTTCTTCCTTCGTGCAAGAGTTCCATTCCTTCTTTCTTTTGTCCTCCATTCATTCTTCTTTTTTCCATCTCTCTCTCTCTCTCTCTCTCTCTCTCTCTCTCTCTCTCTTACTTCCTCCATTCGTTTCTCCCTTGCTTCCTTCTCTCCTTCTCCCACCTCTCTCTTCCCTCCAACAAGAGCAAGAGGAAACACGAAGCAAGGAACAAGGGGGGAATTAATAAAGGGAAACAAAGTTAAGCCAACGGGGGAAAGAATGACAATGAGTGTCACGAAATTCTCTTCCCTTCACCTGAATAATGTCAAAAGGAACTAATTAGGTGACGGTAATTAAGCTGTTACCGAGCCCATTAATCACTAGACGTCTTACGGGTGCCTTCTCTCTCTCTCTCTCTCTCTCTCTCTCTCTCTCTCTCTCTCCTCTCTCTCTCTCTCTTCTCTCTCTCTCTCTCTCTCTCTCTCTCTCTAACCCTTTCCTAATCCCTCATGTACTCGTACTTTTTTAATCCGTCTCATTTCTTCAAAAACAACCTTATCGTGGTAAAATTCAACCCAAAATAACTCTCTCTCTCTCTCTCTCTCTCTCTCTCTCTCTCTCTCTCTCTCTCTCTCTCTTACCCTATTCATACTACAAATCTACCAAATCTATTCCCTCACCCTGAAAATGAAAAATCGAACTTATTCACCCTATCAGAATCGACCATAGCACTTCTCTCCCAGCCTACCTAAATATATTCGCTCACCCTACCAATGATTTCGACCGTATCGTCTCATTCACCCTTTTAAAAGTCGACTATAAGATATATCCTCATCCTTCAAGAGTCGACCAAAAATATTTCTTCACCCTAAAAAGACCAAAATTAAATGTTCACCCTATTATTATCAATCAAAAATGACTAATTCACCCTAAAATAGAAGACCAGAAATAATATTCTTACCTTCACCCTTTCACACTAATTTAACCTCCTTACACGACGTGCACCCTAAGCATCACCCTAACCGTACACTCACCCTACTGAAACACCCTAAAATCCTTTGCTCTATCAACCCAACTTAACCTAATGTGTGGTTGTTAGCTAGTTGTGTGAACGAGTGAATGAGCGAGACTTGTGTGAGGCATGAATACGTGTATGAGTGAACGAGCTAGGCTTCAGTCATACGTGTTAAGTGGAAGTGGCGCGGCCTGGGCGCCGGGAGATCACCTACCTCCAGCCTTCTGTTCACACCTTCTGTGAATAAACACCTGCACTGTTACCTGCGTTTCCTGTGCCCCTGCTGGTCAAGAGTCGAACATGGCGCAGTGAGTAGGATCAGGACAAGGCTGCAGTGGGTACGGCGCAGAATGGAGAAGCAGTTGGAGGCGCTGGCTGCCCTGCTAGCGCGACAGTCGGAGCAGAGTCAGGCTCGCGAGGAGCGTTTAACCCAGCTGCTGGAGAGAGTGGGGACACAAGCTCCCAGTCGCACCACGGCGAGCAATGAAGGCGAAACCACAGCCCGCAGCACGTCTACCCAGGGCGCGAGGTTCCCGACGTCCGCCACCATCATTCCTCACTTAACGGCGTCAGCATCATTACGTGAGTTCGACACGTGGCGCCATAAGTTTGAAGGATACGTAACCCTCGCCAGGATAGACTGTCTCTCCCTGGCTGAGCAGAGGGCGGCACTCGCTGCTGTCCTAGACGACGAGTGGACCCGTACACTTCGCTACGGGATAAGCTTACCGAGAGACGCGGAGTTAAGAACCATCCTCGATGCAATGTGTGAGTACCTGCGAAGCCAGCGCAACATCATCATGGATAGAAGAGACTTCTACTCCCGCGTGCAAGAAACGCAAGAAGGTTTTGACGACTTTTTATGTGCTGTAAAGGAAATCGCCAATTTCTGTGACTTTTGCGACCAGTGCATAAACCATCAGCTGCGTGACAGAATTGTCGTTGGGACACGAGACGAAGTGGCTCTGAAACGCATGCTGGAAAACAAGAAACTCACCCTTGAAAACGCCATAGATATTTGCAGAGCATCAGAGAGCGCTAACCAGTGTAGTGCAGTACTAAGGGGCGGCTCTCACTCTTCGAGCCATGGTGTGAACGCTGTCTCGAACTACAGGAAGGGCAGTTTCGGGGGCTCAAGCCCCACGGGCTGTTATCGTTGTGGCAAAGATTGTCGCAGTGACAAAAAGGGGATGCCAGGCAATAGATAAAGTGTGTCGTAACTGCGGGAAAAGAGGGCATTTTGCGAGTGTATGTCAGCAGACAGTGAGGAAACGACGAGGAGCTTCGAGGAGTTCCTCAACTGTCTCTCCTCATCGCGGTGCAGGCCCGAGGCGGGGAGCCAGTGCCAGTGTATACCAGCTCTTATCAGGCGTATACACAAAGACGGTGACGGCACGACCTGCGCCCCAGGTGCTCATTACCGCCACACATCCCGCTGGAAGAGACAAGATTACGTGGACTCCTGACTCTGGGGCCGAAACGACCGTTATTGGCCTCGACACGGCAACACTCCTTGGAATCCCGCCCTCCAGCTTGGCGCCCGCTGATGGTGATGGACTTTATGCTGCCGGTAATCACCCCCTCACCTGTGTAGGAACTTTCTCGTCGCACTTGCAACTGGGCGACAGGGAAGCTGAGACTGTTGTGAGCGTGGTGAAGGAGGTGAAGGGGGCGCTGCTTAGCTGGTACGATTCCATCGCTCTCGGAATCCTCCCCGAAGATTTTCCGGCTCAAATCCGACCGCTACGCAGGGAAGAACAGCACACCGGCAACAGCTCCATCAAGTACCCGACCGCCTCGCAGCCACCTCTATCTACGCCCACAGAAGTGATCAGCTGGCCTCATTCCTACGACCCAACGCCACAGCAGCGTGCGGGGCACGCTGCTGCTGTGATCAAGGCCTTTCCCAGCGTCTTCGAAGCAAAGGAAGGTTTACGTGCAATGGCTGGTGGATCCTACGGCATGGTGCCACCCCATCGTGCCTGTCCCAAAAAAGACATCTGGTGTAAGGCTGTGTGTTGACCTGACACGACTCAACCGTTACGTGAAGAGGCCCGTGTATCCAGTGCGCTCACCTCATGACGCCATCGCCTCGATCGGGACCGGAGCAGTTTGGTTCACCACTCTTGATGCCAAGATGGGGTATTTTCAAGTCCCCATTAGAGAAGAAGACCAGGATTTAACCTGCTTCATAACACCTTGGGGTCGGTACAAGTTTCGGCGAGCGGTTATGGGTCTCGTCTCGTCTGGAGACGAGTATAACCGTCGCGGAGACCAAGCTCTCGGCGACATACCTAACACCATCAAGATCGTGGACGACATCCTGGCCTATGACTCCACCTACAGTGCGCACTTAGCCCATGTCATTCAGATTGTGCGGCGGTGTGACCAGCACGGCATCACTCTCAACCCACAGAAGTTTACATTCGCGGAAAGAGTGGTAGATTACTGTGGTTACTCTGTTTCTGGACAAGGCTACACGACAGACTCAAAGAAAGTTAAGGCAATCTCTGACTTCCCACGACCACAGCACATCACCGACTTACGATCATTCATGGGTCTTACAAACCAGCTTGGAAGCTTTTCTCCTGCTGTGGCTGCAGCTGCACAACCCCTCAGAGATCTCTTACGCCCGAAGAACAGTTGGTGCTGGTCTCCTAACCATGAAGAGGCGTTTGAGAAGGTGAAACAGTGTCTCGTCAGCCCACCTGTCTTGGCATACTTCGACCCATCATTACCAACGATGCTACAGACTGACGCCTCAAGGATGCACGGATTTGGATTCGTTCTCCTGCAGAAGCACAGTGACCAGTGGAAGATGGTGCAATGCGGGTCAAGATTTGTTACAGACACAGAGAGCCGCTATGCAGTAATAGAGTTGGAAATGGCTGCAATCGTCTGGGCAGTCAGGAAATGTGGCACCTACCTGAAAGGACTCCCTCACTTCGATCTAGTGATCGCCCTTCCGCCCTCGGCGGAAGGGCGACCACCGCCCGCTGATACCTCTCCTCAATAGCAAGTTGTTGGGAGAAATAGAGAACCTGCGGCTGCAGCGCATGAGGGAGAAGCTTGCTCAGTATTCTTTCACAGCAAGCTGCAAAAGGGATCGACACACTGTGTGCCCGACGCCCTCTCACGTGCTCCAGTACAGGACCCAGTGGAGGAAGAGGATGCTGCTACTTCTGGTGACCTCGACCCTCTCCACTCAGCGGTCATCTCAGCGTTATCTGCCACCAATGAGGACGGCGTCCGCTTAGCACCACTCCAGGATCAGACTGTGGAAATGGTACGTGCCGCAGCAGCAAGAGACGGGGAGTACTGCTTGCTCAAGAACGTCATCATCGAGGGCTTCCCTGATCATTGCCACGACCTCGATCACCGCTTGCGTACGTACTGGCCGGTGCGCAGTCTGCTGGCCGTAGACGACGACCTGGTGGTTTACGGGCCGAGGCTTCTTATTCCTCACAGCCTCCGCCGAGAAACACTAGAGCGACTCCATGACAGTCATCAGGGGATGGAGCGCACCAAGCGACGGGCCCGACAAACGGTGTACTGGCCTGGTATGGACAGAGACGTTGAGAACGTCGTTTCTGGATGCTCACTATGCCGTCCACTCCTACCAAGCCAAGCCAACGAACCTCTCTGGCAGGACACGGACACACCCAGCAGGGTGTTTGAGTCAGTTTCTGCAGACTACTTCCACGCAGCAGGCCGTACATACCTCGTGTATGTAGATCGCTTGTCTGGGTGGCCTCACGTGTCTGCATGCTCACGTCCAGCATCGGCTGATCAGCTCGTTCGTGTCCTTCGGGGTGTGTTCGCCGACACGGGCGTGCCTGTTCTCCTGAGGACTGACGGTGGACCGCAGTTCACTTCTTCATCGGTACGGCGCTTCCTGGCTCGATGGGGGTGGAGCATCGTGTATCTTCACCTCATTATCCACGCTCCAATGGTCACGCCGAGGCAGCGGTCAAGTCCGTGAAGAAGCTGATCCTCACGACCACACAGCAGGGACACCTGGACGAGGATGCGTTCGCTCGCGGGTTGCTGGAACTGCGCAACACTCCGAGGGCGGAAGGGCGATCACCAGCACAAGTCCTCTTCGGTCATCCTATGAGGTCCTGTGTCCCGGCTCATCATCGCTCATACGCTCAGCAGTGGCAGCGCGCTGCTGATGAGTGCGACGCCAAGGCAGAGCGACTGAGGAAGAAAGCGAAACTTCGCCACGACGCGTCCGCCCGTACTCTTCCTCTCCTGCACCTCGGTGGCCACGTCGACGTTCAAGATCACACGACAGGCCTCTGGGATCGCCTGGGTGTCATCGTGGCTGTTGGGCGAAGGAGAGACTACCTCATCAAGATGGGCAGCGGTCGCGTGATGTGGCGTAATAGAAGACACCTACGCCCACACAGACCTCTTGCTCCCCTTCCTGTCGAGCAGCACACCGCTCATGGCGGTGCAGCGCTTCAGCATCAGGGTCACGAGGAACACCACCATCCCGGCAGCCCGGAGCATCAGGGTAACGGGGTACACCGTGGCCGAGAGCAACCAGAGCGTCGAAGCAGCCGACAGCGTAGGGAGCCGAGACGACTGCAGGTGCGGTGGCACCGTAGCACCTACGATTAGTCGTACGTGTTCATTGTACGCTGTGTTTGTTTTGTGTATATGTACCGTGTTTTCTGTACTTCAATCATTGTAACTTTGTTTCATGTGTTACGGTAGCCATAACAAAGATAAGGAATCTTCCTTATGTCTCGGGGGAGGTGTGTGGTTGTTAGCTAGTTGTGTGAACGAGTGAATGAGCGAGACTTGTGTGAGGCATGAATACGTGTATGAGTGAACGAGCTAGGCTTCAGTCATACGTGTTAAGTGGAAGTGCGCGGCCTGGCGCCGGGAGATCACCTACCTCCAGCCTTCTGTTCACACCTTCTGTGAATAAACACCTGCACTGTTACCTGCGTTTCCTGTGCCCCTGCTGGTCAAGAGTCGAACACCTAATCTCGCCCTGCAGAATATCACCCTAGATACACTTAGCCATTCAAGCTAACCTAACCTCACCCTGAATACCCTTGCACATTCAACCCACCCTAACTTTACATAACTTACTTAACCTCACCCTAAACACACTTATCATTCAGCTCAACCTAACCCAACCTTACTTAACCTACCTGTAACAAAACTCACCCTAAACAGCCTTACTCATTTAATAACCTAACCTAACGTCACCCTAAAAACCCATACCCATTTAACCTAACCTAACTTAAACCATTAGCCATCCAACCTAACTTAACCCAACCTAACCTTACCTTCTCACCCTTCACCCTAACTACACTCACCCTTATAGTTATTTTGCCCCATTTTTCTACCACTCATAACCACTATCCTTCCCTTCCCCCTGGCCAACAACCCTCCTCCTCCTCCTCCTCCTCCTCCTCCTCCTCCTCCTCCTCCTCCTCCTCCTCCTCCTCTTCCCCTCACCCGCATCCCACGTGGAGCTTTTTATCAAGGCATAATGATAGGGAGGAGAGGGTAGAGGAGAAGGAAGAAGAGAGAAGAGAGAAGAGAGAAGTAAGAAGACAAGGAAACTGAGGAGGGAAGGGAAGGGAAGGGAAGGGAAGGGAAGGGAAGGGAAGGGAAGGGAAAGGAAGAGAATGAAAGGGAAGAGGAAGGGAATGCAGAGATAAAAGGGAAGAAAATAACACAGTAAAAAAGGAAGGGAAGGTAAATGAAGGAATGGGAAAAGAAGAGGAGAGAGGATAGCAGACAAAGGAATATAATGGAAAGGGGAGGAAAAAAAGGAAATGAGAGAGGAGAGAACAAAGAAGATAAGAGAGAAGAATGGAAAGTAAGAAAGGAAAGAAAGAGAGAAGACAGAGGAAAGACGAAAGGAAGGAGAAGTAAAAGAAAGAAAGTCGGGAACAAGACGAAAGAGAGAAAAAATATATACATGACAAGGGGAATTGAATAAAGAGAAGAATTGGAAGCAAAGAAATAAAAAAGGGACAAGAACACAGGAGAAAGAAGAGAACAAGGACATAAAAGAAAGTAAAAAGAGAACAGATAATTAAATAAAAGAGGGCATAAAGGAGAGCATGAAACAAAAAAAAGGATAAATATCAAACGAAGGAAGAAATTAAGGAACAAAGCGAAAACAAAACAAAAAAAAAATACGAATAAAGAAAGGCGAAACAAAGGAATGAAAATGAATGGAAAAAAAAAACGAGAGAAAAAGCGCAAAGGATGAAAAGATTATGAGAAAAAGATAAACACGAAACAAAGGAAGAGAAACGACACTAAGAGAACCCGAGAAGGAAAAATAAATGAACACAAAGGAAAAGAGGAAAGAGAAATATGAAACAAAGGGGAAAAAGACGAAACCATAAATAAAAAAAATATATATAAAATGGAAAAAGAAGAGAAAGATGAAAAAATAAAAGAAAAATATGAAGATAGAGATAACGAAAGACGAAAAGGATGAAAAAATAAGAGAGAGAAAAAAAATAAGAAGATAAAGATAACAAGGAAAGAGAAATACGATACAAGGGGAAAAAAAGATACAGAACCAGAAAATAAAACGAAAAATGAAAAAAGACGAAAAAGATAAAAAAGAAAAAAACAGAAAAGAAGACAAAGAAAAAGGAGAAAAGAAATACGATAAAAAAAAACGAAATAACACGAAAACCTAGAAACAATATAAAAGAAACGAAAAAAATGCGAACAGACGGAAAAAAAAAACGAAAATAAAAAAAAAAGATATAAAAAGAGAAATAAGATTAATGAAAAATCTTAGACACATAACTATTTTGTCCTCATTTGGGTGATAGTTCAGGAGGCGTGGCAACCTAGCATTACACCCACGCCCACGCCCGCAGCTCCTCTAGCAGCACGCCCGCCCTATGTTCTCCACTGCACGTTCACAACCGCGTGTATAAAGGAACCACTGTCTCCTTCAACTTACGTCACAGGTAAAATTTAATCAATGCCTTAAACACAGGTGCTCTCTCTCTCTCTCTCTCTCTCTTCTCTCTCTCTCTCTCTCTCTCTCTCTCTCTCTCTCTCTCTCTCTCTCTCTGTTCTTCCTTTCTTCCTCCTGGAGTTTCCAATATCTTAAACACAGGTGCTCTCTCTCTCTCTCTCTCTCTCTCTCTCTCTCTCTCTCTCTCTCTCTCTCTCTCTCTCTCTCTCTCTCTCTCTCTCTCTCTCTCTCTCTCTCTCTAGGCAAAAGGATCATGTACATATGTATTTTCTTCTTCTTCTTCTTCTTCTTCTTCTTCTTCTTCTTCTTCTTCTTCTTCTTCTTCTTCTTCTTCTTCTTCTTCTTCTTCTTCTTCTTCTTCTTCTTCTTCTTCTTCTTCTTCTTCTTCTTCTTCTTCTTCTCCTCCTCCTCCTCCTCCTCCTACTCCTCCTCCTCTTGTTTCTCTCTTCCCCCAAACTTTCCATTACCAAGGGGCAATTTCAATGCGTATAATGATAAATAATTGCTTCCTTCCCACTGACCGCTGTTTTTCAGTACAAGGTCAGGCTGATTGATTTATGAAGGCCGTGTGTATGAGGGGAAAGAGGGAGGGGAGATACTAACAGACAGATTTCCATACATACCTTTTTTGTAGCATTACCTAACTTAACCTAACTTAACCAAAAGCTAACCTTATCTAACAGTACTTTTTCATACTTGACCTGACCTGAAATAACTTTATCTTAATCTAACTTTACCTTACGTTACATTACATTCCTTTACTTTATCTTACCTAGCTTTAACTAATCTAACCTTATCTCACCTCATCTTTCCTAACCTAACCTTACCTTACCTAAGTAAACCTAACCTAACCCTACCTAACCTAACTAAACTTAACCTAACCACACCTAATCTAGCCTAACCTAACCAAACCTAACTTAACCTATCCTTACCCTACAGTGTACATTATCTTACCTTTCATATCAACTTTGAAAACTGCCTACGTATCTGATTACCTACACACACACACACACACACACACACACACACACACACACACACACACACACACACACACAACAATACTTGCTCACACCTGGCCCGCCACCCTCACACCTGTCTCATTAGCAACACCATAACACGCCCCACCCGACCCTCAAAAAAAAAAGAAAAAAAAAAGTAGCGGCATGCAGGAGCGAGCAGGAGGGAAAAAATAGTTTATATAATTAAACTTTCTTATGAAAAAAAAACTTACAGCGCAGTACACGAGGAGAGAACTTTTTTTTCTTTTTTTTCCTTTTCTTTTTTTTTCCAACAGTTCACAAGGAAAGGTTAAGAGACGTGACCTTGGGGTGATTATGAAGGACAGACACGCACGCACACGCACACACACGCGCACACACACACAAACACACACACAGAGGCTCACGCACGCACGCACAAGTGTTTTTTTTTTTATATGAAACCAATGAAAGGTGGAAATGTATATGAAAAATTAGCGGGGAGAGAGAGAGAGAGAGAGAGAGAGAGGAGAGAGAGAGAGAGAGAGAGAGAGAGAGAGAGAGAGAGAGAGAGAGAGAGAGAGAGAGAGAGAGAAGAGAGAGAGGAGAGACGAGAGAGAGAGAGAATATGCCAGAGAAAATCAATGTTTGGACGAAACTGGCGCTTAATATGAACGAAAGAATGAATTAATGAAAAATAGACAAAAAAAATAGAAAAAAAAAAAACAGGAATAGAGATAACACACACACACACACACACACACACGAACAGGAATTCCCCGAAAGATATTTTTAGTTGGGTATCTTCGGCCTTGAAAACTCAATACACTTTTTTACCCCCTTTTCTTTTTTTTTCTCTCCTTCTTTGCGGTCAGGTAAGTATGAGAGCGCTATTACAGGAAGGGTTTTGTGGAAGGGCGCCCCCAGAAGTGCACGCCCGCAGCCCCTTGAATGGCCGCAGATGAGGGCGTTGAAGACACAAGGTACAGGCGCCCCCCCAAATATGTATGCAATAACAATGTATAATTTTATGCATGACCTACCAAAAGCACATTTACATTTTTTAGCTTTTATACACCGCTTTCTTGAGAGAGAGAGAGAGAGAGAGAGAGAGAGAGAGAGAGAGAGAGAGAGAGAGAGAGAGAGAGAGAGAGAGAGAGAGAGAGAGAGAGAGAGAGAGAGAAAATGGACTGTTATTCATGTTCACTTATTCCAGTAATTATAATAAGAACCGGTTACGTGTAAATCTCTCTCTCTCTCTCTCTCTCTCTCTCTCTCTCTCTCTCTCTCTCTCTCTCTCCTCTCTCTTCTCTCTCCTCTCTCTCTCTCTCTCTCTCACCTTTCACACCTCAGCGATATATTTCAGGCCGTGGGAACTTGTGTCTCACAGTCGCGACTTGCAAATACTTGAGAAAGCGTGTGGAATTTCTAGACCAAGTCCCTGATTCAATGTTTCCATCTCAGAGTTTGAACCTAAATTCCCTGAGTCAGCTGGAGAGAGGCAGACGACCACCACCAGCACCACCACGACCACCACCAATGCTACGACTTCTACTACTACTACTACTATCACAATCCACTAGCATGAGCATCTATTGCCGCTATCCACTTCCAATATCGACAATAACCACTACAACATTAACTAATACTACTACTGCGACTACTATCACCATTGCATCAACACCACCACCACAACTAGTATCATTACCAGAGAGAGAGAGAGAGAGAGAGAGAGAGAGAGAGAGAGAGAGAGAGAGGAGAGAGAGAGAGAGAAAGAGAGAGAGAGAGAGAGACAGGATGGGACGTAATGGACAGTGAAGTAAAAGAGAAAAGAAATAAAGGAAGGAAGGAAGGAAGGAAGGAAGGAAGGAAGGAAGGAGGAAAGGAGATGGTCTGGAAGGCGAGTCTCGTTTAATATTCTTGTTCATTATTTTATGGCAGTAATTTTGGGCTACACACACACATACACTACAGTTATCGCTACAGCCAGGCCTATTGTAGTATCTTAGACCGCAGCCATTACAGCCGAAGCCAAAAATGGTGGAAATAATACAGTAGAAGAACCTCACCACCAACCACGGGCTTTGCAAACAATTTCTCTCGTGGGTAGAATACAATTTTTTTTCTTGTAGGAGTTATTTTGTTAAGTTACTAAGATGACAGATTTTCTTAACTTATTAGGAAAGTGAGAGAGTGAAATGCTGACCTACTAATACCCATAAATATGCCTACCATTAGTATTCTTGCACCAATTTCATAGAGTAAACAAAAACGAAGACCGCTACCTTCCATAACTTATCAGAAAAGTGAGAGACTGAAATGCTAACTAATTAATAAAGAAGAACGAATATATATAACTACTGTATTACCTTCCATTAGTATCCTTGCACCTATTTCCTAAAGTTAACCCTTTGAACTGATATTTGACACAACCACGCCGGGACATTTAATTTATTCCACAGCCACCACTAAAAATTCTACTGGCTAGTCATTGGAAAATCTAATCTTTCAATGCATTTCCCTTCCTTGCAAGTGTTTGTAAAGAGTTTATGCAGTACTTAATGGTATGAATTGTTGCATATCGAAGTGAAGACTGCCAACTTTCATAACTTACTAGAAAACTGAGAGAGTGAAATACTAACCTAACAATAGGCTTAAATATATATTACTACTCTATCACCTCTCATTAGTACATACCCTTGCACCTATTCTAATCTTATGTAACAGGGGTTCTGGATAAGGTCAAGAGAGAGAGAGAGAGAGAGAGAGAGAGAGAGAGAGAGAGAGAGAGAGAGAGAGAGAGAGAGAGAGAGAGAGAGAGAGAGAGAGAGAGAGAGAGAGAGAGAGAGAGAGAGAGAGAGAGAGAGAGAGAGAGAGAGAGAGAGAGAGAGAGAGAGAGAGAAAATAAAAAGGTCCGCTAAAGGTACCATTCCCCAGAAAGTGGACCCAAAAAGACTTGCCATCTTTCTTACCACTTAAAAAAAAATAAAATAAATAAATAAATAAATAAAAATAAATCACGAACAAAATTACCGAACAAATAAGAGGGTCAATCAATAATAATAATAATAATAATAATAATAATAATAATAATAATAATAATAATAATAATAATAAAGATGCTAAGACTGATAAAAGCACAATAAAATTATTAGATTCCTCCACAAAATAAATAAATAAATAAATAAATAAAATAACAATTATCCCCGACCTAGAAATGAAGGACAAATTGATAAATAATTAAAAGAAAGAATGAATCAGTTTGCAATTAAAAGAAAAGCTTCGAACAGATTAAAAGCAGAGGCACAAAGCAATTCTGCCAAAACCAATCACCTATGATATGGCAATAGATAGATAGATAGATAGATAGATAGATAGATAGATAGATAGATAGATAGATAGATAGACAGATAGACAGATAGATAGATAGATAGATAGATAGATAGATACACAGACAGACAGATACACAGACAGACAGACAGACACACAGACAGACAGATACACAGACAGACAGATACACAGACAGACAGACAGACAGACAGACAGACAGACAGACAGACACAAAGACAGACAGATACACAGACAGACAGACAGATACACAGACAGACAGATACACAGACAGACAGACAGACAGAAAGAAAGACAGACAATGAAAAGAAACCTGACCTAAAGATAACGTATAAATAAATAGATAAATAAATATAGATAGATAACAATGAAAATAAACCTAACCTAAAGACAATATACAGATAGACAAGTAGATAGGCAAATAGAGAGAGAAATTAATAACAAACGAAAAGAAACCTGACCTGAAGATAATATGCAGATAAATAAATAGATAAATAGATAACAATGAAAACAAACAAATATACTGTACAGAAAAATATAGATGAGTAGATAGACACAAATATAAATGAAAAGAATCCTTACCTAAAATAGATATATATGTAGATAGTTAAACAGATACACAGAGATAGATAGATAGATAGATAGATAGATAGTTTATTGACCACAGTGCATATAAAGAACAATAGATAAAAAGTACAAATAAATTCACTAATACTACTAAAGTTAATAGTAACACTTTATAACTGGTGTAGTCCACAAAGAATTTCCATACTTTAATACATTTTTTAAATAATTACAAACAACTGCAACCATTATACCACTATTCTAAGACATTTAGCACCTCATGTAACATCTTACACATACTTTCACGAGGAAAAGTATCAGCAAATATGTCCTCTAATACAGTGACATTATAAATATGTCTAAGATGAGCTGTTAGAGGACACACTTCTACCGCATGTCTCTCTGTCTGTATTCCTCCACAACTACACAACCGCTCCTCCACTGGCAAACGCCCTCTCCCTCTGCGGTTCCAGCGCCCAGTCTCGATCGCAAGACGGTGACCACACAGACGGAAACGGGTAAAAGATATTCTGTGTAAATCGTTAACTAGATGTTTTTGTTTGTAAAGGTCAGGTACTTTAAATTGTGGATTTATCTCTTTATATGTTTTGCAACGGGATGAATCTGAATGTGCTATATCATTACAAACATTTTCTATAATTGTTGACATACTCAGTGGCTCAGTATTAATAAAGGTGTCTATATTTCTTGATGTAGGTGTACGTGAGGCAAGTGTTACTCTTATAGCCAGTATCAGAGGATCATCATTCATTCCTGACCTTTCTAGCCATATATTCCTAAAAAATTTATGTTGCTTAACTTTGATAAGGTCTGAGACTGATGGCAAACCCACCTCAGCGTAACATACTATGTTAGGCGTTGTTTTTCTAACCCCAGCATTTGTTTTAGTGCCCAGTTATACAGTTTGGTGACAGGCTTATAATCAGCACTAACCCAGGATTCACATCCGTATAGAATTGCAGACATTAAAGCGGCCTCAAAAACTCTACGTTTGACAATAAAAGGCAAATCATTATTCTTTGTAACAAATGAAACATATTTTAATACATGACACAACTTTGCTGTTGAATGTGCTTTAACTGCTGAGGACACTGACCCATCACTGGTGAATGGTGATCCCAAGTAAATGTAACTGTGGCAGTGTTCAATCACCAAACTGTTCACATGAATTGCATCTGCATCGCCGTCATCACCATGAATAACAAAGAAACTAGTTTTAGCGTTGTTTACATACATACCGTAATCTCTACAGAACTGGTCCAATATTTCAACCTTCTTTATTAAATTAGCTCGACTTGTTGACAATAACACGGTGTCATCCATTAAAACTAAGACATGTAACCAGTCTAAAAATCTCTCTGGCATACACTGTTCTTTAATCATTTTAACCAATTCATTGATGTAGATTATGAAGAGGATGCAGGAGGTGGGGGAGCCTGACGCACCCCCAGCGTAGCAGTAAACAATGCTGAGCCCACCACACTTTGTGTCACCCTGTACATGGCGGTCAGCGCTCCCAGCATCACCATCCCACAACCCAATCTTTTCAACACAGTTAACAATTTGTTCCTTGGTATTAAGTCATAAGCTTTTGAAAAATCTACGAACATGACAAATAATTTTTCTTTTTTACGTCTAGCAGTATCAACCAGCAAGCGTAGCGTAACAATGTGTTCTATACAGCCGCGACCTCTCTGGGCCCCGGCTTGTTCCCTCAGTGGTCTGAACCAGTGACTCAACCTCTCACACAATACCATGTCAAACAATTTTGCCAGTGAATTCAAGATGCTGATTCCACGATAATTATGAGGGTTGTGTCTGTCACCCTTCTTAAAAATAGTGAATACTTTTGCCTTAATCCAAGAACATGGGTAACTACCAAACAAGAAAACGTTGTTAAACAGAGTTACTATAGCTAATACCCACTGAGCTGGCAACAAGCTAAACACACCCGGTGGCAACCCATCTGGTCCACACGACTTATCAGGATGCATTCTCTTTATCTGTTGCTGTACCTCCGCGACAGAGATTTGTTCGTCTAAGACAGGAATTGTCACGTCAGTAGTTACTTCCACATCATCATCATTAACCGTATCCGCGTTTAAGATGGTCTCGAAATAGGCTTTAAACTCATCACTGCTAGGACACGAATTTCCATTGTTTTCACTTGCATACTCGACAGACATATAAAGACATAAAACAGATAGATAAACAATAAAAAAAACACAAACAAACAAACAAACAAACAAAATAAATAAACAGTACACCTAAACACGAACAAAGTCACAAGCCACTCACCTTTGACCCAAAATTAACAAAACAAAGAAAAAAAATACCCCAAGTACCAAGTCAGGTGTCAGCAGGTGAGGCGAGGGCAGCCAAGGAATGCAGGTGGTGAGGTCCCTTTGTCTCTCACCACTCACCTGGCACCCACCCCCACACCTGGCTGGCGACCTGGCCCATCTGCCCCCATCATGCCTCAATTACGTCCAAACAGCTGAGCATGACGTCCGATTCTGCACCAGGTATTCACGACCCAGATAAAACTCTCTCTCTCTCTCTCTCTCTCTCTCTCTCTCTCTCTCTCTCTCTCTCTCTCTCTCTCTCTCTCTCTCTCTCTCTCTCTCTCTCTCTCTCTCGCTTTCGGTTTGGTCCAATATATCTTGTATTAATCCATCGCTTCTCCCAACCTGCCAATCTCTCTCTCTCTCTCTCTCTCTCTCTCTCTCTCTCTCTCTCTCTCTCTCTCTCTCTCTCTCTCTCTCTCTCTCTCATCTATCTATCTCAACCCCGATCTCTTCTCCATTTTCTTTCTTCTCATTTCTGAAGTAAACCCGTTTAATCCACTGCATTGGTGGAAAAGAGCGGGGAGGAGGAGGAGGAGGAGGAGGAGGAGGAGGAGGAGGAGGAGGAGGAGGAGGAGGAGGAGGAGGAGGAGGGATTAGTAAGGTGGACTGATGAGGATGAAGAGAAAATGGTGGTCACAGAAAGACGAAATAAGAGAAATGGAAAATACGGTGAATACAAAATCTATAATTAACGAAAGAAAACGGGAAGAGGCAACCAACATGCAAGGAGGATAAACAATAATAGAGGTTAAAGATCCAATAAAACGAGACAAAATAAACCAGCAAGCTCTTAAAACCCAGAGTAATGGGCTACACTCCACTTGAAATCCTTGAAAACATTTAAGTCTCCCCTTCCATGTGAAAATAAACCATCCTTCTCCCATTCTCTATTTACGTCGCATTCCATTTTCTTCCATGCAAGCTGGTTCCGCCTCCCCGTCACGCCGCTTCCTGCCTCCCGCCAACCCGCCCCTCTCGTTTTCTGAGCCTCCGCCAAGCGCCACAACGCCACAACCTTATCTGGGTTACCTTACTTAATTTCTGCCGAGAATTCCCGTACTTCACATCCTCTTCCTGTTCTTCCTCCTCCTCTTCCTTATTCAATTTCTCATCTTCTTTGCTATTCTTTTTTCTCTTCCCCTTCGTGTTTCTTCTCTCCCTCATTCAATTGTTCTTTTATCTTGTTTTTTTTCTCTTCATCCTCTTTTTGCTCTTCTTTCTCTTCCTTCTCTTCCTCATTCAATTTCTCTTTTTTTCCTTCTCAACCTCTTCCTGTTCTTTTTCCTCCTCTTCCTTCTCCTCATGCTCATTCTCTTCCTCATTCAATTCTTCTTCCAGTTGTTTTCTTTCCCCTCATCCTCTTCTATATCCAAACTTTATTCTTCCATCTTCTCCTCTTCGTATTATGTTATCGTCTTTTTTCTGTTCCTATTTCAGTTTCTCTCCTTCGTCCACCTCCTTCTCTTGCTTCTTTTTTTTATTTATTTTACCTGCTTTTCTTTCCCCTCTTTGCATTTCATTACTACTACTTCTCTTCCTCCTCTTCTCCTTTTCATCCTCTTCTTCCTTCCTACTTTTGCTTCCTCTTATTTATCTGTTACAAATAATTTTCTTTCTTCTGTGACCATTTCCTTACTCCTAATTTCTTTTCCACATCTCCTTTTCACCCTCATCTTTCTCCACCTACTCCTCCTCCTCCTCATTCTCACCCACTTTCATTACAAAATACCCCCCAAACTTTCTTTTCCACATCTCCTTTTCACCCTCATCTTCCTCCACCTACTACTCCTCCTCCTCATTCTCACCCACTTTCATTACAAAATACCCCCCAAACTTTCTTTTCCACATCTCCTTTTCACCCTCATCTTCCTCCATCTACTCCTCCTCCTCCTCATTCTCACCCACTTTCATTACAAAATACCCCCCAAACTAAGAGCTTACCTGCAGTTCTCACCCCAAAATACAAACTTATCCACCCACATACTCCCCTCGTGATATCCACTACACCCAGCACCCAACTATCCATCCACAGGCAGCCAAGTTACCAACCTCACGCAACTTTGGCAACTAGGTCCTGTTCCTACACACACACACACACACACACACACACACACACAAGAAGGCCTCAGTGGTCAAGCGGTGAATAAATAGAAGAGTGTTTTACGTACTTTTCTCACTGTGGTGGTTGTGGCGCTGGTGGTGGTGGTGGTGGTGGTGGTGGGTTGAATTGCTCTCATCCTCATCTCGTTCCCCTGAAACCACAAAGAAAGAAAAACAAATAAATAAAAACAGCGAGAGCGAGAGCGAGAGAGAGAGAGAGAGAGAGAGAGAGAGAGAGAGAGAGAGAGAGAGAGAGAGAGAGAGAATCCCTCCGATTAATTTGCACTTTACTTGAAATGCGACCTTAATGTTCCTCGCGAGAGAGAGAGAGAGAGAGAGAGAGAGAGAGAGAGAGAGAGAGAGAGAGAGAGAGAGAGAGAGAGAGAGAGAGAGAGAGAGAGAGAGAGACGCACACGCAGTAACATAAGACGCAGTTACTTTTAAACTGATAAAAACTAAAATAAAAGATGAAAGTTGAAAAGCGAGAATAAAGAAGAATAGAGGATAAGAGAGATTGCGGAATAAAAAGGAAGAGAAAGACGAATAACAATCTGAGAAACGACACGGAACAAAAGAAATAAGAGCAAACAAGAAATACGATAAAGACGTTATGAAGTACACGAGAAAACGGGAATGAAGATGAAAGGTAAAGAGACAGGAATAAGGAGAGAATGGGTGATAAAGTGCAGGAGGAGGAAGAAAACGAAACCCGAAATATGGACAGATGGATGAAAAGAATAAAACGAAATGAAGAAGGGGAGAATAAGACGCAGCGGATGATAAAATGGATGAAGAAACGGAAAATAACAAAGAACACATGAATAAAGAAATAATAGTAAGAAAACACACAAAAGGAAGGCGAATGGATGAAAGAGAAGAGATGAATAAGAAAAAAAATGAATGAGAAAATTAAGAAACACAAAATGTAACAAAAGAAAACATAAATAAAGAAAGAGTGAAAGACGAGAAGGAAGACACTGAAGAGGGAAGTGAAGAAACCAAGGAATAAAGACGAATGGATGATGAAAAAGGAGTAAAGGGAGGAAGAAGAGGAGGAGAGGGAATTAAGAGGTATAGAGGCAGTCAAGTTGAGAGCCTCGGCTATGAATCTAAAAGTGAGGCGCTCTTGTGAGGCAGATGATGAGAGGGAAGCCCCAAGGAAGGAGGGAGGGATGGAGGGAGGAACATAAAGGAAGCAAGGAAGGAGCTAAGGAAGGAAGGATGGTCTGAAAGTGGTAAGGAGAGAAAATAAAGAAAACGAATGTCTATTACGAAGAAGGAAGGGAAACAGGGATGGAGGGAAGGATAGGAAAAGGGACATAAAGGAAGGAAGGAAGGAAGGAAGGGTGGTCTGAAAGTGGAAAGGAGAGAGAAAATAAAATAAAATAAAGAAAATAAACGAAAGCACAAGAATTGAAAGATGAAAGAAAAATTTGGAAGGAGAAAAGAATGAAGAGTAATAAAGGAAAGAAGGAAGGAAGGAAGGAGTGGTCTGAAAATGGAAAGGAGAGAGAGAATAAAATAAAAAAAACAAGAATAGAAGATGGAACAAAAACCAATAATGTAAAAAGAGGGAAGAAGAAGAAGATGGATAAACGTATATATGAAAGAGAATAGGATGAAAAAACACAAGAATGAGAGAAGAAATGAAGAAAGGAATAAAGAACAGGAACCGACAGGAAGAAGAAAGATAAGGGTATAAAATAAAAGAAATAACAATTTTACGAGCAAGATGGAAGAAGGAATGAAAGAAAATATGAAAAGAGAATGAAATAAAAGTAACAGAAAATGAATTAATAAAATGTAAATAAAAAAACGTAATTACAAAGATAAAAACATACAAACAAACGAACGAACGAACGAATGAACGAATGAAAACAAAAAAAGAGGAAGAAAAGGAATAAAGAAAAAAAGGACAAAAAATATATATAAAAAGAAAGAATGAGTGAAGGAAATAAATAAATATGGAAGAAAATAAAGAAAAGGAATGAAAAAAGGTCATCCAGTGTTCTTATAATCTTTTCCTTTTCATCTTTCTCTATTTTCTTTGAGCTCTTCTCCTCCTCCTCCTCCTCCTCTTCCTCCTCCTCTTATAATCCTCCTCCTGTTATCAAGGCTCAGCGGAAGCAAAAGGAGATACGGGAGAGAAAATATGAAAGAAAGAGATAAGAACTTAAAATAAAAAGAAAAGGGAGAAAAAGAAGGGAAAGGAAAAAAGCAACAAAGGGAATTAAAGAAGAGATAATCCCGGATAAAGTAGAACGAAAAACGGAATACATTAAAGAAGGAGTTATAGAAATAAAAAAATAAAGATGTTGAAAGAAAAGGATTTTAGTGTTGAAAATTAGAGAGAGAGAGAGAGAGAGAGAGAGAGAGAGAGAGAGAGAGAGAGAGAGAGAGAGAGAGAGAGAGAGAGAGAGAGAGAGGAAATAAACCACACAAGGAAGGAAATGAAAGCCAGTGACGTCACGTGGAGATAGGAGGAGGAGGACCAGGAGAAGGAGGAGGAGGAGGAGGAGGAGGAGGAGGAGGAGGAGGAGGAGGAGGAGGAGGAGGAGGAGCAGGAGGAGGAGGAGGACATAGAAATACTGAGCGATAACAGACAGACGCATCCTCCTTGCCTGCCTGTCTGTCTGTCTGTCTGTCTGTCTTTTCCTATTACCAAGTTCACAGCTCAGCAACGAGAGAGAGAGAGAGAGAGAGAGAGAGAGAGAGAGAGAGAGAGAGAGAGAGAGAGAGAGAGAGAGAGAGAGAGAGAGAGAGAGAGAGAGAGAGAGAGAGAGAGAGAGAGAGGTGGCGTAACAACACATATAAAAACAATTATTTTCACCTTTTTCTACATTCCTTTTAACATTTATTATATATTTTTCCTTAACACGGCTGCATTTTAACGGGTTGCACTGGACCTGAGTGGCTGGGGAGATAAAAGGCCGAGAGGAGAGGAAAGGGAAAAGGAGAGGGAGAGGGAGAGGGAGGGGAAGCAGGTGGAGAGAGAGGAGAACTTGAAGGAAGGAGAGGGCAGGGAGGACAGACGTAAGGAAGTGGGAACGTGTGGAGAGATTGAGAGGAAGAGGAAGAGGGAGAGGTGAGTGCAAGGAAAGGAGCTGTAAAGAGAGAGAGAGAGAGAGAGAGAGAGAGAGAGAGAGAGAGAGAGAGAGAGAGAGAGAGAGAGAGAGAGAGAGAGAGAGAGAGAGAGAGAGAGAGAGAGAGAGAGAGAGAGAGAGAGAGAGAGAGAGAGAGTAATAACAATTTTACGAGCAAGATGGAAGAAAGAATGAAAAAATACGAAAAGAGAATGAAATGAAGGGAATAGAAATGAATGAGAGAGAGAGAGAGAGAGAGAGAGAGAGAGAGAGAGAGAGAGAGAGAGAGAGAGAGAGAGAGAGAGAGAGAGAGAGAGAGAGTAATTTTTTCCCAGGTATAACAAACACCTGAGGAGAAACTTAATTAACACCTGTCCTTAATTCCCTCCATCTAGCTGCCTTAGTTTTCCTCCCGCCTTCTCTTCTTTACCTTATCTATCTTCTTTTATTCCTTCTTATCCATCACCTTCCTGAAAATCTATTAAAACCTACACCTTCCATTTCCTCTCTCTCTCTCTCTCTCTCTCTCTCTCTCTCTCTCTCTCTCTCTCTCTCTCTCTCTCTCTCTCTGACACTCATTAACCTTCAACAATAAACCTGCATATGATCATCTTTTTATTCGCTCACACGTAAAACTAATGAGAAATAAGATCCTATGATTCTATTTATTTACCTCTTTTTTTCGTGGGCATATTTATGGTGGAGCGCAAGACAAGGTAGGATACGACTAGGGCAAGACAGGACAGGTAACAAAGTGAAGAGAAGGTAGAGTAAGGCAGAAATAGATCAAGAGTGGAACAGAAGAACAGGGCAGGACAGGTAACAATGAAAGGAAGGTTACTGAATTAAGACAAAGGTTAAGTAAGGTAAGTTAGGATTGGATAGAGAAAACGGCATTGCAGAAGCAAGGAAGAAGGGTAACTGAGGTAGAACAAGGGTAGGACGAGAGAAAAGTTGCAGGCAGGATAAGGGACAAGACGAGCGGAATACAAGGTGCCCAATCATAAGATAAGATAAGATACACAAGCAAGAGAGGACAGAAAACTGATCAGGGTAGGACAAGATACATTTCAAGGCTTGCCGGAAGAAACACAAGGGAAAAGACCAGGCGGAATACACCAGGACATAAAAAAAAAAAAAAAAAAGAGAGAGAGAGAGAGAGAGAAAGGTAGGTCACGATACGAAAATGAAAAAAAAAAGAGAGAGAAAGAAAGAGAGGAAGAAAACATTAGCAAACAAAGTGAAACGGAGGAGCCAGCCTAGCGGAAAATAATTCAGAGAAAGTCTTGTGGGAGTAGCAGTGACCCGTGCGATGGAGGAGGAGGAGGAGGAGGAGGAGGAGGAGGAGGAGGAGGAGGAGGAGGAGGAGGAGGAATGAATTGGAAAAAGAAGCTGCAGGAGTCGTGATGGTCTTCGTATGAGAGAGAGAGAGAGAGAGAGAGAGAGAGAGAGAGAGAGAGAGAGAGAGAGAGAGAGAGAGAGAGAGAGAGAGAGAGAGAGAGAGAGAGAGAGAGAGAGAGAGAGAGAGAGAGAGAGAGAGAGAGAGAGAGACGAGTTAAAACGCCACTGTGACAGATACGAAGGCAGAAGAAAGGGAGAGAGAGAGAAAGGATGACACAGAAAAGAGAAAGAGAATGACGAGAAGGAAAGAGGGAGATGAAGCTACGATATTTGACAGACACACTTGGGACGAGGGGAGCGCGAGAGGGGAAACTAAAAGAAAAGGAGGAAAAAAAGGGGAGGAAACACGCTGAGAGAGAGAGAGAGAGAGAGAGAGAGAGAGAGAGAGAGAGAGAGAGAGAGAGAGAGAGAGAGAGAGAGAGAGAGAGAGAGAGAGAGAGAGAGAGAGAGAGAGAGGAGTTAAGCGAGCTAATCATGGCAATGAGGAAAAAGAGGAAAAAAGTAAACCTTGTGAAAGGGAAAAAAGGAAAATAACAAGACTCTCCATCAAAAAACAAGGCCACGTGAGGATGCTTTCTGACCACTCACGGAGGAGGAGGAGGAGGAGGAGGAGGAGGAGGAGGAGGAGGAGGAGGAGGAGGAGGAGGAGAAAAATATGGGAAGAAGAAAGTAAACGAATATAAAAGAAAACAAGAGGAAAAAGCGAACAACACACAAAAGGCGGAGGAGGAGGAGGAGGAGGAGGAGGAGGAGGAGGAGGAGGAGGAGGAGGAGGAGGAGGAGGAGGAGGAGGAGGAGAATAGAAGGAAAAAGAAGAAGAGAAGGAACAGCCAAAACACACTGAAAAGTAAACAAAAAAATAAACAAAAAAATACAGACAAAAGGTTAAGAAAGAAGAAAAAACACTAATTAAAAAAAAAAAAGAACGAACTAAAATGAAAGCAAGAAGAAGAACAAGAACAAGGACAAGAAGAACAAGAACAAGAAGAACAAGAACAAGAACAAGGACAAGGACAAGAAGAAGAAGAAGAAGAAGAAGAAGAGAAGGATGAGGGTGCAAGACCAATTCTATTAACTACCCCTAACTGGAACCATCGTAGAGACAGTTAGGTCCTCCGAATTACTTCCTTGACTTCTGCGGTGAGACGGTGAGTTGGAGGAGCAGTGGGAGTTATGACAAGTTAGCGTCTTAACCCGGAAAAGTTGTAAGCAATTGGATCACCCGATAACTACTCCCCAAACAGCCTGACGAGGGGCAATTACCGCCAGGAGGAGGAGGAGGAGGAGGAGGAGGAGGAGGAGGAGGAGGAAATGTAGCAAAAGGAAAAGGATGAAAAGATGCACATGAAGTAAAGACAGTACGAAAAAAGTATAAAAGGAGGAGGAGGAGGAGGAGGAGGAGGAGGAGGAGGAGGAGGAGGAGGAGGAGGAGAAGGAGGAGGAAATGAGATGTAGGCGAAGATGCACAAAGGTAAAAAGAAGAGAAAGGGAATGAGGAAGAGGAAGACGAGTACGCAGGAGAAGGGAAAAAACAGCTGGAGGAGGAGGAGGAGGAGGAGGAGGAGGAGGAGGAGGAGGATACAAATAGTAGGGTGGGCAAGAGAGACCACGGTAATAACAATGAATGCCGTGAAAAAGGAGCAATGAAGAACACTTGTGAGGAGGAGGAGGAGGAGGAGGAGGAGGAGGAGGAGGAGGAGGAGGAGGAGGAGGAGGAGGAGGAGGAGGAGGAGGAGGAGGAGGAGGAGGAGGCAAAGGAGAAGGAAGAAGAAAATGAAGAAATAGAACATCAAGGAAAAAAAAAAAGAATAACGGACGAGGAGGAGGAGGAGAAGGAAGAGGAGGAGGAGGAGGAGGAGGAGGAGGAGGAGGAGAGAAGATGTGAGGCAGGAGTGAGAGGAGGTGGAGATGAGTTGGCGGAGATGACGTGTGACGGAGATGAGTGGCTGTGACGAGCGGGACCAACTGTTAAAATGATCCACGCTGAAGGTAACGGGAAAGGGGGAGGAAAGGAAGAGGAAGGGAGGGAGGAAGGGAGGAAGGAAGGAGGGGAGGAAAAAGGAAGGAAGCGAAAGAAAGATAGAGAGAAAATGAACAAAAAAGTGTGAAAGTGAACCAGTAAGAATAATTATGAGTGTCACAACAGAGAGAGAGAGAGAGAGAGAGAGAGAGAGAGAGAGAGAGAGAGAGAGAGAGAGAGAGAGAGAGAAGAGAGAGAGATTGACGATGAAAGAGTACTTGTAAGTGAGTACGTAGCAACTGTAAGTGGAGGAGGGAGAAGGAGAAGGAGGAGGAGGAGGAGGAGGAGGATACAGGAACTCCCAATCGCATAAAGTATTCCTTAGAGCCCCTCCTCTCTCTCTCTCTCTCTCTCTCTCTCTCTCTCTCTCTCTCTCTCTCTCTCTCTCTCTCTCTCTCTCTCTCTCTCATACAGTCCCTTTCCACCTTGCCTGCTTTCTCACTCCCTTCCTTCCCGCTGATCCTTCCCTGGCCAAGAAGCGCTGCTCAAAATAGTCAGGGAGCGGCATCCCTTATCCACGACCCTTGCAGCTGGTTACTGGACCCCGGGGCTGAGAGGGGGAGGGGGAACGGGGGGAGAGGGGAGGGGGAAGAAGGAGTGTGTTGTGTTGCGTTGTGTTGCGTTGCGTTGCGCGTGTCTTGTCTTCAGAACGGCGCTCCCTCGTGTGATTTTCAACTCATGGATGGATTGGCGTGTGGATGTGTGGATGTGTCAAGGGGAAGGTGTCAGGGAGTCGGTGTGTGACGGGGCTGGTGTGTCAGAGTGGATGTGTTGAGGATGTGGATGTGCGAGGGAGTGGATTTGTAAGGGGATGTCTGTCAGGGGGCGTGTGTTTTAGGGTGCTGGGGTGTCAGCGTGGGTGTGTCAGGGTGTGCGTGAGTCAGGGGGAGTGATGAGAAGGGAGAGAGTGAGAGGGAAGGATTTGAAGTAAAGGCTTAAGTTAAGATGTGGTTTCCGAATTCCTGAATGAAATGCGGAGGGAAGTGCCTGTGGGTGGAAAGTGGATACTGGCGTGGACACTGGTGTGGATAGTGGGCAAAGAAGGATGGATATGAAGTGGAATATACTGTGGAAATTATGTGGAGTGTTGATGTGATGTGAGTGTGGAGCGAAGAGTGTTAGTGTGGATGTGTTTGTGTGGAAGAGTGGGTGTGGATGTGTGGGTGTGGATAGTGTGGGTGTCGCCCTTGACTGGTATGTTAGGTGGAGTGTGTCAAACGAGGGGTAATTTTACCCTGTCTTCCCTCCGCGCTGAATCAACACGGCGCGCCCACACTGGAGGAGGAGGAGGAGGAGGAGGAGGAGGAGGAGGAGGAGGAGGAGGAGGAGGAGGAGGAGACGAAGGACCAAGAGGAGGAAGAAGGAGAAGGAAAGAAGAAGAAATAGTACGAACGAATGCATACAATACGTAACCTAAGAAACGTCAGATAAAAATGAAGGAAGGAATGAAGGAAGATCAATGGAGGAAGGTTCTGGAGGAATGGAGGGAAGTAGAAAAGAAGTGAATGGAGGTAAATTGGTGTGGAGAGAAAGTGTGCATCAGGTAGGTACATTAAATGGATACCTTTCATGCTTACCAGACCGTGCTACCTCCACACGCACACACACACACACACACACACACACACGGAGGAAGGTCACATGCCAGCCACTGTTTACCTCTCGCCTCTTCCTCTTCCCCTTCCTTTACCTCCCTCCCTTTCCCTCCCTTTCCTCCCAATTGTCTTCTTTTATTTCCTTCCTGCTAACTTCTGAATCGCATGCACTGAACACCTGGCGGGGAAAATCGTAATTATTCTCTTTACTCTCTTCCTTTTCCCCTACTCTTCCTCCTCTTCGTCTTCCTCCTCCTCCTTGTCTCACTTTATCTCTTTCTCCTCAGTCTTCACTCAGTTCCTTTCTCTTATTCTCCTCCTCCTCCTCCTCCTCGTCCCTCCTTCTCTTCTCTTCATTTCGCCCTCTTCCTCCTTCTCATCTCATGCTATCACCTCCATCTCCTTCGCTTCTTCTCCTCCTGTATTCATCCCTCCCTTTGCCATTCTTCCCGTTCTCATTCTTTCGCATCCATCTCCTCCTCCTCCAGTTTTCATCTCCATCTTTCTTCCTCCTTCCTCTCTGAACCCTCGTTTCTTTTCTCCCTCAGTTTTCATCTTCTCTTACTCCTCTTCCTTCTCCTTCCTTGTTTCTCCTCAGACCTTCATTTCCATCTTATTCTCCAAGCTTTCTCTCGCTTTCTTTCTTCTCTCTCCTTCACCCTCCTTCTCCTTCTCCTCCTCTTTCCTCTCTCCCTTCATCTTCCCGTTTCCTCTTTCTGACGGCGGATGATGGCGAGGGAAAACTCTTCAGGATATGGAAAGAAGCTGAATATTGACGCTCTGGATTTACGATTATCAGCAGCTAAAATTTCCTGCCATTTTTGAGAGAGAGAGAGAGAGAGAGAGAGAGAGAGAGAGAGAGAGAGAGAGAGAGAGAGAGAGAGAGGGAGGGAGGGAGAGAGAGAGAGGGAGAGTACACGTAGTTCCTCACATCCCGGAAGTGGTTACGTAATTTAATAAGAGACGTGAGAAGAATAGAAGTG